>NW_027139309.1:138131-350631 GCF_035084215.1 Heptranchias perlo | reverse complement strand
CTCCGTGTATCTCTCTCCATCTCCCTCTCCGTGTATCTCTCTCCATCTCCCTCTCCGTGTATCTCTCTCCATCTCCCTCTCCGTGTATCTCTCTCTATCTATCTCCCTCTCCGTGTATCTCTCTCTATCTCTCTCTTTCTCTCTGTGTATCTCTCTTTCTCTCTCTTTCTCTCTGTGTATCTCTCTTTCTCTCTCTTTCTCTCCGTGTATATCTCTATCTCTCCGTGTATCTCTGTATCTCTCTCTTTCTCTCCGTGTATCTCTCGATCCCCCTCTCCCTCTCTCTCAGTGTATAGGAACATAGGAACAGGAGTCGGCCATTCTGCCCCTCGTGCCTGCTCCGCCATTTGATAAAATCATGGCTGATCTGTGATCGAGCTCCATATACCTGCCTTTGGCCCATATCCCTTAATACCTTTGGTTGCCAAAAAGCTATCTATCTCAGATTTAAATTTAGCAATTGAGCTAGTATCGATTGCCGTTTGCGGAAGAGAGTTCCAAACTTCTACCACCCTTTGTGTGTAGAAATGTTTTCCAATCTCGCTCCTGAAAGGTCTGGCTCTAATTTTTAGACTGTGTCCCCGAGTCCTAGAATCCCCAACCAGTGGAAATCGTTTCTCTCTATCCACCCTATCCGTTCCCCTTAATATCTTATAAACTTCGATCAGATCACCCCTTAACCTTCTAAACTCCAGAGAATACAACCCCAATTTAGAGTCATAGAGTTTTCCAGCACGGTTAGAGGCCCTTCGGCCCATCGTGTCCGCGCCGGCAATCAGCCCTGTCTACTCTAATCCCATATTCCAGCATTTGGTCCGTAGCCTTGTATGCTATGGCATTTCAAGTGCTCATCCAAATGCTTCTTGAATGTTGTGAGGGTTCCTGCCTCCACAACCCTTTCAGGCAGTGAGTTCCAGACTCCAACCACCCTCTGGGTGAAAAAGTTCTTTCTCAAATCCCCTCTAAACCTCCCGCCTTTTACCTTGAATCTATGTCCCCTTGTTATAGAACCCTCAACGAAGGGAAAAAGCTCCTTAGTATCCATCCTATCTGTGCCCCTCATAATTTTGTACACCTCAATCATGTCCCCCCTCAGCCTCCTCTGCTCCAAGGAAAACAAACCCAATCTTCCCAGTCTCTCTTCATAGCTGAAGCGCTCCAGCCCTGGTAACATCCTGGTGAATCTCCTCTGCACCCTCTCCAAAGCGATCACATCCTTCCTGTAGTGTGGCGACCAGAACTGCACACAGTACTCCAGCTGTGGCCTAACCAGTGTTTTATACAGCTCCATCATAACCTCCTTGCTCTTATATTCTATGCCTCGGCTAATAAAGGCAAGTATCCCATATGCCTTCTTTACCACCTTATCTACCTGTTCCGCCGCCTTCAGGGATCTGTGAACTTGCACACCAAGATCCCTCTGACCCTCTGTCTTGCCTAGGGTCCTCCCATTCATTGTGTATTCCCTTGCCTTGTTAGTCCCTCCAAAGTGCATCACCTCGCACTTTTCCGGGTTAAATTCCATTTGCCACTGTTCCGCCCATCTGACCAACCCATCTATATCGTCCTGCAGACTGAGGCTATCCTCCTCGCTATTTACCACCCTACCAATTTTTGTATCATCAGCGAACTTACTGATCATACCTTTTACATTCATATCCAAGTCATTAATGTAGACCACAAACAGCAAGGGACCCAGCACCGATCCCTGTGGTACCCCACTGGCCACAGGCTTCCAGTCACAAAAACAACCTTCGACCATCACCCTCTGCCTTCTGCCACTAAGCCAGTTTTGTATCCAAAGTGCCAAGGCACCCTGGATTCCATGGGCTCGTACCTTCTTGACCAGTCTCCTGTGCGGGACTTTATCGAAGGCCTTACTGAAATCCATGTATACCACATCCACTGCGTTACCCTCATCCACACGCCTAGTCACCCCCTCAAAAAATTCAATCAAATTAGTCAGACATGATCTTCCCTTGACAAAGCCATGTTGACTATCCCTGATTAATCCTTGCTTCTCCAAGTGGAGACTAATTTTGTCCTTCAGAATTTTTTCCAATAATTTTCCTACCACTGATGTTAGGCTCACTGGCCTGTAGTTCCCCGGTTTTTCCCTACTCCCCTTCTTGAATAATGGTACTACATTAGCGGTTCTCCAGTCCTCTGGCACATCCCCTGTGGCCAGACAGGTTCTGAATATATGTGTCAGAGCCTCTCATCGTAACTTAATCCTTGAAGTCCGGGTATCATTCTAGTAAACCTACGCTGCACTCCCTCCAAGGCCAATATGTCCTTCCGAAGGTGCGGTGCCCAGAACTGCTCACAGTACTCCAGGTGCGGTCTAACCAGGGTTTTGTATAGCTGCAGCATAACTTCTGCCCCCTTGTACTCTAGTCCTCTAGATATAAAGGCCAACATTCCATTTGCCTTTTTGATTATTTTCTGCACCTGTTCATGACACTTCAATGATCTATGTACCTGAACCCCTAAGTCCCTTTGGACATCCACTGTTTTTAACTTTTTACCATTTAGAAAGTATCCTGTTATGTCCTTTTTTGATCCAAAGTGGATGACCTCACATTTGTCTGCATTGAATTCCATCTGCCACAGTTTTGCCCATTCACCTAATCTATCAATATCCCTTTGTAATTTTATATTTTCATCTACACTGCTTACAATGCCACCAATCTTTGTGTCATCGGCAAACTTAGATATGAGACTTTCTATGCCTTCATCTAAGTCGTTAATAAATATTGTGACTAATTGAGGCCTCAAGACAGATCCCTGCGGGACTCCACTAGTCACACCCTGCCAATGTGAGTACCGACCCATTATCCCTACTCTCTGTCGCCTTTCGCTCAGCCAACTTCCTAACCAAGTCCGTACTTTTCCCTCGATTCCATGGGCTTCTATCTTAGCTAACAATCTCTAATGTGGGACCTTATCAAATGCCTTCTGGAAGTCCATATAAATAACATCCATTGACATTCCCCTGTCCACTACTTTAGTCACCTCTTCAAAAAATTCAATCAGGTTTGTCAGGCACGACCTACCTTTCACAAATCCATGCTGGCTCTCTCTGATTAACTGAAAATTCTCGAGGTGTTCAGTCACCCTATCCTTAATTATAGACTCCAGCATTTTCCCCACAACAGATGTTAGGCTAACTGGTCTATAATTCCCCGGTTTCCCTCTCTCTCCTTTCTTAAAAAGCGGAGTGACATGTGCAATTTTCCAATCTAGATGGACAGTTCCTGAATCTAGAGAACTTTGAAAGATTATAGTTAGGGCATTTGCAATGTGCTCACCTACTTCCTTTAAAACCCTGGGATGGAAACCATTTGGTCCTGGGGATTTGTCACTCTTTAGTGCTATTATTTTCTTCATTCCTGTTGTTTTACTTATGTTAATTTTATCGAGTTCCTGTCCCCGATTCAGTATTCGTTTTCTTGGGATTTCCGGCATGCTATCCTCTCTTTCGACTGTAAATACTGATGCAAAGTAATTATTCAACATGTCCGCCATTTCCCCATTGTCAATGACGATATCCCCACTTTCAGTTTTTAAGGGGCCAACACTGCTCCTGACCACTCTTCTTTTTCCTAATATAACTATAAAAGTTCTTCGTATTGGCTTTGATATCCCTTGCGAGTTTCTTTTCATACTCTCTTTTTGTAGCTCTTACTACCTGTTTTGTGACCCTTTGTTGATCTTTGTATCTTTCCCATTCGCCAGGATCTGTGCCATTTTTTGCCTTTTTCTATGCCCTTTCCTTATGTCTTATACTGTCCCTTACCTCTTTAGTTGTCCATGGCTGTTTTTTTTGGCAAGTAGAGTTCTTGCCCCTCAGGGGTATAAACCGATTCTGTATCACGTTAAATGTTTCTTTAAACATTTCCCACTGATCATCAGTTGTTTTACCCATTAACAGATTTGCCCAGTTTACTGTGGACAGTCTCTGTCTCATCCCATTGAAGTCGGCCTTACCCAAGTCTAAAATCTTAGCAGCTGATTCACTTTTTTCCCTTTCAAACACTACATTGAACTCGATCATGTTATGATCGCTATTGGATAGATGTTCATGCACAGTTAAGGTGTTAACTAAATCTGGTTCATTACTCATTACTAAATCTCGTATGGCTTGCCCCCTTGTTGCCTCTCGGACATACTGCTGTAGAAAACTATCCCGGACACACTCAAGAAATTCACTACCTTTCTGACAGTTGCTAGTCTGCTTGTCCCAATCTATGTGAAGGTTAAAGTCCCCCATTAAGACCACTATGCCTTTCTTACACACTTGTCTAATCTCTGCATTTATACAATCTAGCACTTCAGAGCTGCTGCCAGGGGTCCTATACACAACTCCCACTATAGTCTTAGATCCTTTCCTATTTCTCAATTCAACCCATAAGGTCTCTGTTGGCTGCTTACCTCTCGTTATATCCTCCATTATCATTGAATTGATTTCATCTCTAATCATTAAGGTTGCTCCTCCCCCTCTTCCATTTTCCCTGTCTCTCCTGTCGATCTTATAACCCGGTATATTTAGTTCCCAATCCTGACCATCCTGCAGCCATGTCTCCGTAATAGCTATCATGTCATACCCTCCAATTTGAATTTGAACCTGTAGTTCATTTAATTTATTCCTTATACTCCGTGCATTTGTATATCGAACTCTTAGTTGGGCCACACCCTCTAGCCTGACCTTCAGCTTTGATGCTGGGTTAATCGCCTTACACCTTCTAGTTTTCACTTTATCTGTAGTGTCTAAAGTACTTTCTGCTGCTCTACATTTTTCCCTTTCACTTGTTCTTGAACAACTGTTTGTACTATTTGTATTGTAAATTTTCCCTGGGTCTTCCCCTCTCTTGCTGCTCTCAACTTTACTCCCTTCTGACTCCTCGCTCAGGTTCCCATCCCCCTGCCACTCTAGTTTAAACCTTCCCCAACAGCACTAGCAAACACCCCCGCGAGGACATTGGTCCCGGTCCTGCTCGGGTGTAACCCGTCCCGCTTGTCCAGGTCCCACCTTCCCCAGAACCGGTCCCAATGTCCCAGGAATCTGAATCCCTCCCTCCTACACCATCCCTGCAGCCACGCATTCATCTGGTCTATTCTCCTGTTCCTATACTCACTAGCATGTGGCACTGTTAGTAATCCTGAGATCACTACCTTTGAGGTCCTGCTTTTTAATTTATCTCCTAACTCCTTAAATTCACCTTGCAGGACCTCATCCCTTTTTTACCTATGTCGTTGGTACCGATATGGACCACGACTACTGGCTGTTCACCCTCCCCCTCCAGAATGCCCTGCAGCCGCTCCGTGACATCCTTGACCCTAGCACCAGGGAGGCAACATACCATCCTGGACTCACGTTTACGGCCGCAGAAACACCTATCTGTTCCCCTTACAATTGAATCCCCTATCACTATAGCCCTGCCCTGAACCTGGCTCTTGCTGCTTTCCCCTGATAAGCCATCTCCCCCAACAGTATCCAAAGCGGTATATCTGTTTGAGAGGGAGATGGCCCCAGGGGACTCCTGCTCTACCTGCCTAGTCCTTTTACTCTGCCTGGCGGTCACCCATTTCCTTTCTGCCTGCATATTCTTTACCTGCGGTGTGACCACCTCACTGAACGTGCTATCCACGATAGTCTCAGCATCACGGATGCTCCACAGTGAATCCACCCGCAGCTCCAGCTCCGAAATGCGGTTAGCCAGTAGCTGCAGCTGGACACACTTCCTGCACACATGGTCGCCAGGGACACTGGTAGTGTCCAGGACTTCCCACATAGTGCAGGAGGAGCATATCACGGGTGCGAGCTGTGCTGCCATGACTTGCCTTAGATTTACCCTGCGTTCACCTCTCAGACTCTCTTCCCGCTCTCTCCTTTTATACTGTGCTCACCTCTCGGATTCTCCTGCCTCACCTGCAACGTTGCACAGTAGTTTTCTCTTGCTGCAGGTCTTCTGCCGCTCAGGTCCGCCTCCACTCTGTGGAAAAAGTTAGGAAAAGCAAGGCAAAGCAGCACCTCCTTCCCCCACTTCACCCAACTCCACACTCACCAAACTCTCAGTTGTCACACTCTGTGCTCGCTGCACTCAGTCTCCCTCTCTCTGTGTCTATCTTTCCCCGTCTATCTCTCTCCCCCCTTGTACCTCTCTATCTCCCCCCTTGTACCTCTCTCTCTCTCCCCCCTTGTACCTCTCTCTCTCTCCCCCCTTGTACCTCTCTCTCTCTCCCCCCTTGTACCTCTCTATCTCCCCCCTTGTACCTCTCTCTCTCTCCCCCCCTGTACCTCTCTCTCTCTCCCCCCTTGTACCTCTCTCTCTCTCCCCCCTTGTACCTCTCTCTATCTCCCCCCTTGTACCTCTCTCTCTCTCCCCCCTGTACCTCTCTCTCTCCCCCCTTGTACCTCTCTCTCTCCCCCCTTGTACCTCTCTCTCTCTCCCCCCTGTACCTCTCTCTCTCCCCCCTTGTACCTCTCTCTCTCCCCCCTTGTACCTCTCTCTCTCTCCCCCCCCTGTACCTCTCTCTCTCCCCCCTTGTACCTCTCTCTCTCTCCCCCCCCTGTACCTCTCTCTCTCTCCCCCCCTGTACCTCTCTCTCTATCTCCCCCCTTGTACCTCTCTCTCTCTCCCCCCTTGTACCTCTCTCTATCTCCCCCCTTGTACCTCTCTCTCTCCCCCCCTTGTACCTCTCTCTCTCCCCCCTTGTACCTCTCTCTCTCCCCCCCTTGTACCTCTCTCTCTCTCTCCCCCCCTGTACCTCTCTCTCTCTCCCCCCCTTGTACCTCTCTCTCTCTCCCCCCCCCTTGTACCTCTCTCTCTCTCCCCCCCCCCTTGTACCTCTCTCTCTCTCCCCCCCCCTTGTACCTCTCTCTCTCTCTCTCCCACCCCCAGTCCCGGTGCAGCTGTCTGGTCCCTGGATCAGTCCCAGTCCGGGCTACTTTTGCTCTAATTTTATCCGTTGGTATTTCTGGGCGGTCGTGAGCCGAGCTCAGCACATCGCACTGGGCGGAGCGGGACCCGGGACTCGGGACTCGGAGAGCGGAGAGCGGGACCCAGGACTAGGAGAGCCCGAGCACTGTCGGCGGGACCGCGATGGAGGCGAAGCCGGAGGCGGACGCCGATTTGGGGCAGAGGAAGCGGGCTGACAGTAAGAAGGGGAAGAAGCCGATGTTTGTGGGGCCGCCACGTCCCGCCCGGTCCCTCCTGTGTCTGAGCCTCCAGAACCCGCTCCGCAAACTCTGCATCAGCATCGTGGAATGGAAGTATCCTTCACCGAGAGGGAGAGGGAGAGGTGGAGGGGGAGTGAAACAGAGAGTGACGGCAGGAATAAATAGAGAGAGATAGAAAGAGTGAGAGGACATGCCTGGCACACAGTATATGTATTTAATGACTGAATGAGAGAGATGTAGAGTACAGGAGATCGAAAGCAACAGAGAGAAACTGGCCAAAAGAGGTGGAGGGAGGGAGAGGGAGACAGGAATAGAGTGTTACTGAGTGTGACTGAGCTGCCATTCCACACCGGCCGTGCAGCTGTCCTTGGTCGCAGTCCATATTAGGTGAGCTAGACCCTGCTCAGTGTGTCAGTGTCGGGTCACTGAGCTCACTCTCCTGTATTAAAGGGAATCACTGCCCTCCAGCTGGTTACAGCAGGAGCTCTATAAACTGCAGCTCAGTAATGTCCCTGGTCTCTGACAGAGGCCCCCTCATTCAACATTGACTCTGACAAGGGCGGGAAATTGCAAACAAATCGACTCCTTTAGGACCCTCCTGGACATTGAGACAGTGTAGAGGGAGCTTTACTCTGTATCTAACCCGTGCTGTACCTGCCCTGGGAGTGTTTGATGGGACAGTGCAGAGGGAGCTTTACTCTGTATCTAACCCGTGCTGTACCTGCCCTGGGAGTGTTTGATGGGACAGTGCAGAGGGAGCTTTACTCTGTATCTAACCCGTGCTGTACCTGCCCTGGGAGTGTTTGATGGGACAGTGCAGAGGGAGCTTTACTCTGTATCTAACCCTGTACCTGCCCTGGGAGTGTTTGATGGGACAGTGTAGGGGGAGCTTTACTCTGTATCTAACCCGTGCTGTACCTGTCCTGGGAGTGTTTGATGGGACAGTGTAGGGGGAGCTTTACTCTGTATCTAACCCGTGCTGTACCTGCCCTGGGAGTGTTTGATGGGACAGTGCAGAGGGAGCTTTACTCTGTATCTAACCCGTGCTGTACCTGTCCTGGGAGTGTTTGATGGGACAGTGTAGGGGGAGCTTTACTCTGTATCTAACCCGTGCTGTACCTGTCCTGGGAGTGTTTGATGGGACAGTGTAGGGGGAGCTTTACTCTGTATCTAACCCGTGCTGTACCTGCCCTGGGAGTGTTTGATGGGACAGTGTAGAGGGAGCTTTACTCTGTATCTAACCCGTGCTGTACCTGTCCTGGGAGTGTTTGATGGGACAGTGTAGGGGGAGCTTTACTCTGTATCTAACCCGTGCTGTACCTGCCCTGGGAGTGTTTGATGGGACAGTGTAGAGGGAGCTTTACTCTGTATCTAATCCATGCTGTACCTTTCCTGGGAGTGTTTGATGGGACAGTGTGGAGGGAGCTTTACTCTGTATCTAACCCGTGCTGTACCTGCCCTGGGAGTATTTGATGGGACAGTGTGGAGAGAGCTTTACTCTGTATCTAACCCGTGCTGTACCTGCCCTGGGAGTGTTTGATGGGACAGTGTAGAGGGAGCTTTACTCTGTATCTAACCTGTGCTGTACCTGCCCTGGGAGTGTTTGATGGGACAGTGTAGAGGGAGCTTTACTCTGTAGCTACATAGAATTACCAAAGAATGTACAGCACAGAAAGAAGCCATTCGGCCCAACTGGTCTATGCCGGTGTTTATGCTCCACACGAGCTGCCTCCCTCCCTCCTCACCCTATCAACATGTGTTTCTATTCCTTTCTTCCTCATGTGTTAATCCAGCTTCCCCTTAAATGTATCTACGCCATTCATTTCAACTACTCCTTGTGGTACCGAGTTCCACATTCTAACCACTCCCTGGGTAAAGAAGTTTCTCCTGAATTCCCTATTGAATTTATTAGTGACTGTCTTATATTTATGGCCCCTAGTTCTAGTCTCCCCACAAGTGGAAACATCTTCTCTACATCTACCCTATTAAACCTTTTCATAATCTGAATTTTTTATGGCCTTACTAACCTGTGTTGTTACTTTTAGTGATTTGTGTATTTGTATCCCCAGATCCCTCTGCTCCTCTATCCCATTTCGACTCTTATCATCCAAGCAGTACCCGATTCCCGAGTCCAAAGCGTTTATGTAAATAGCGAACAACAGTGGTCCCAACACCAATCCTTATGGAACACCATTTCCCACCTTTTGCCAGTCTGAGTAGCTACCTTTAACCCCTACTCTCTTTTTTGTTTTTTAGGCAACTTGATATCCATTCTGTTACAGGTCCCCTGGCTCCACATGCTCTGACCTTAGTCATGAGCCTATTATGTGGTACCTTATTGAAGGCCTTTTGAAAATCCATCCACTACATTACTCTTGTCGACTCTTTCTGTTCCTTCAAAGAATTCAGTAAGATTGGTTAAGCTTGACTTTCCCTCCTGAAATCCATGCTGACTATTCTTTGTTATATTTTAATTTTCTAGATGTTTTTCTATTACACCTTTGAGTAAAGATTCCATTATCTTTCCTACCACCGACGTTAAGCTAATTGGTCTGTAGTTCCCTGGACTTGTTCTTTCTCCCTTTTTAAATACAGGAATAACATTATCAGTCCGCCAGTCCTCTGGCAATATTCCTTTTTCTAATGAATTTTTATCTATATGGAATAGTGCCTCTGCAATCTCCACCCTAACTTCTTGTAATATTCGCGGTTTTATCCTCTCTAAGTTTGATTAGTTTATCAATTATCTCCCCCCTTTCTATCTTAAATGTCTTTATACCTTTATAATCTCTTCTTCTGTCATACCCACCATGTCTCCCTGGTAAATACTGAGGCAAAGTAATTATTTAATGTTTCTGCCATTTCGCTGTTGTTACCTGTGAGTTTATCCTGTGTATCTGTTAGTGGCCCTATCCCTATCCTGATTTTCCTTTTGTTATTTATGTGTCTGTGGAATACTTTACTATTTCTTTTTATATTCATTGATAATTAAATTTTGTAATTTCTCTTTGTCTTCCTAATTGTTTTTTTGACTTCCTTCCTAACCTTTTCATATTCCCTTCTGTCATCCTCTCCTATGTACTCAGTGTATGCCTTTTTCTTTATTTTCAATTTTGCTCTTATTTCTTTATTTATCCACGGTGTGTCATTACTGGCTAGTTTGTTCTTGTTTTTTCGTGGGATATATTTCTCCTGGACTCTATTAATCACAGTTTTAAATGTTTCCCATTGCTGTTCTATTTCTTTGTTCATCAGTAAATTTTTCAGTTTATTTTCCCGAGTTCCATTCATAGCCCCATAAAATTAGTGTATCTAACCCATGCTGTACCCGCCCTGGGAGTGTTTGATGGGACAGTGTAGAGGGAGCTTTACTCTGTATCTAACCCGTGCTGTACCCGCCCTGGGAGTGTTTGATGGGACAGTGTAGAGGGAGCTTTACTCTGTATCTAACCCATGCTGTACCCGCCCTGGGAGTATTTGATGGGACAGTGTAGAGGGAGCTTTACTCTGTATTTAACCCATGCTGTACCTGGCCTGGGAGTGTTTGATGGGACAGTGTAGAGGGAGCTTTACTCTGCATTTAACCCATGCTGTACCTGGCCTGGGAGTGTTTGACGGGACAGTGTAGAGGGAGCTTTACTCTGTATTTAACCCATGCTGTACCTAGCCTGGGAGTGTTTGCTGGGACAGTGGAGAGGGAGCTTTACTCTGTATCTAACCCATGCTGTACCTGCCCTGGGAGTGTTTGATGGGACAGTGTAGAGGGAGCTGTACTCTGTATCTAACCCATGCTGTACCTGCCCTGGGAGTGTTTGATGGGACAGTGTAGAGGGAGTTTTACTCTGTATCTAACCCATGCTGTACCTGCCCTGGGAGTGTTTGATGGGACAGTGTAGAGGGAGCTTTACTCTGTATCTAACCCGTGCTGTCCCTGCCCCGGGAGTGTTTGATGGAATCGTTAATCTTATTGGATAAATGAGTGGAACTTCCTTGACCCCCATTGACAGACCCTTTGAAATTATCATCCTCATCACCATCTTTGCCAATTGTGTGGCTCTCGCTGTGTACCTGCCACTTCCAGAGGATGACACCAATTCCCTGAATTTCAAGTTGGTAAGTATGCTGTGAGTGGCCTGTGCTGCGTTGTTCGAGCTCAGCTTGGCAGGACTAGGGGTGTGGAGAGTTAACCAATCGACATCCCTGTTCCTGATCGTAATCCCATGCTCCTGACAAGTAGGAGAGAGTTTGGAAAGAAGCCGGTTAAGGGGAGCTGTGATTGAGGGGTGAAAGGATTAAATAAATGGGATTAATCCAATCAATAAAACAACTTCTACTTTACGCTTTAACTGTAGAACAAATCATTTGCTGGGATCCATCCCATCTCGAGGCACAACCTACAATGGTGGGGCAAAGGGAGGGGAGGGCATTGGGAGTGTGAGGTAAATACAGAGAATATTGGAACAGGCTGGAGGGGATGAATGGGCTCCTCCAGTTTTGGAGCAGTGCTGAGTAACAGTCCTATTCCCGTGTCCAGGCACCGTTCCACAGAGGGTCCCTGTGTGAAGTGAGCTCATCATAGATGGGTGAAGCTGGTGATTGCTCAGCACAGGCTCCTCCTACAGCCAATTCTTATAAATAAACCACCAGTTACTTTGTAAACTCGACAGCGCTATAAACAGAGCTGGCGATCGGGCAACAATTCCACACAGCAGAGCCAGTCCAGCGGGCCTTCCACAGGCCCAGTGCTTTCAAACCCTGTCGGCTCTGAGCCAGGCCTTGTTTCACAGGGAAGCTTGGAACAGATAAGAGGGAGTGAGGGACAGCAAAGTGTATCAGCCAAAGGGAGCCCTTGAGGCTAGAGATAGGGGAGACCACATCCCAGGCCTGGGGGAGGGGCACCCCACTACACCTGGATTCTGATCCCTTTGCACTGGCCCTTCAAATTCTGCTGGGGGTGGGGGGCGACATGGATGGATCTTCTAGGCCACACCCCCATGGCAACCTCCCTGCTACAGGCGTGGTGCCGGAGGATTGGAGGACTGCTAATGTTGTACCGTTGTTTAAAAAGGGAGAAAGGGATAGATCGAGTAACTATAGGTCAGTCAGTCTAACCTCAGTGATGGGCAAGTTATTGGATCGATTCTGAGGGACAGTATTAATTGTCATTTGAGAAAGGCATGGGTTTAATCAAAGACAGTCAGCATGGATTTGTTAAGGGAAGATCGTGTCTGACTAATTTGATTGAATTTTTTGAGGAGGTAACAAGGAGGGTCGATGAGGGTAACGCTTTTGATGTTGTCTACATGGATTTTAGCAAGGCTTTTGACAAGGTCCCACATGGCAGACTGGTCAAAAAAGTAAAAGCCCATGGAATCCAAGGGAAAGTGGCTAATTGGATCCAAAATTGGCTCAGTGGCAGGAAGCAAAGGGTAATGGTCGACGGGTGTTTTTGTGACTAGAAGGCTGTTTCCAGTGGGGTTCCACAGGGCTCAGTACCAGGTCCCTTGCTTTTTGTGGTATACATTAATGATTTGGACTTAAATGTAGGGGGCATGATTAAGAAGTTTGCAGATGATACAAAAATTGTCCATGTGGTTGATAGTGAGGAGGAAAGCTGTCGACTGCAGGAAGATATCAATGGACTGGTCAGGTGGGCAGAAAAGTGGCAAATGGAATTCAATCCGGAGAAGTGTGAGGTAATGGATTTGGGGAGGGCAAACAAGGCAAGGGAGTACACAATAAATGGGAGGATACTGAGAGGTGTAGAGGAACAAAGGGCCTTGGAGTGCATGTCCACAGATCCCTGAAGGTAGCAGGACAGGTAGATAAGGTGGTTAAGAAGGCATATGGAATGCTTTCCTTTATTAGCCGAATATAAGAGCAGGGATGTTATGCTGGAACTGTATAAAACACTAGTTAGGCCACAGCTTGAGTACTGTGCACAGTTCTGGTCACCACATTACAGGAAAGATGTGATTGCACTAGAGAGGGTACAGAGGAGATTTACGAGGATGTTGCCAGGACTGGAGAATTTTAGCTATGAGGAAAGATTGGATAGGCTGGGGTTGTTTTCTTTGGAACAAAGGAGGCTGAGGGGAGATTTAATTGAGGTGTATAAAATTATTATGGGATTGGATAGAGTGGATAGGGAGGACCTATTTTCCTTAGCAGAGAGGTCAATAACCAGGGGGCAGAGATTTAAAGCAATTGGTAGAAGGATTAAAGGGGAGCTGAGGAGAAATGTTTTCACCCAGAGGGTGGTGGGGGTCTGGAACTCACTGCCTGAGAGGGTGGGAGAGGCAGAAACCCTCAACTCATTTAAAAAGTACTTGGATGTGCACCTGAAGTGCTGTAACCTACAGGGCTACGGACCAAGTGCTGAAAAGTGGGATCAAACTGGATAGCTCTTTTTTGGCTGGCACAGACACGACGGGCTGAATGGCCTCCTTCTGTGCCATAACTTTCTATGATTCCAAGAAGGGGAATTATTCTGGGAATTCACCCCTCGCCCACAGCTGAACCGTATTTGCCTTTAAAGGGGCTAGACCTCCTCGGGTTTACGTGGACCCCCATTCCCAGACCGACTCAGGTCTACCTGGACTCCATTCCCAAATTTTTTAAGTGGTGCACTGTTCCCCCTCTGCAACACGTGCATCCATTTTTTTCTTTGGCTCTGAGATGAGCCTGGGAGATTTGAGGCTTCACCTTTTTACAGATGGATGAGGTAACACACCCCGGTCATGTAAATGACCCTGTCCCTGGGGCTTTACAGGGAGATCTGACTGACACGAGGATACAGGTGGATCTAAGGGGAATGGGGGACACACAGACCTGAGGGGAATGGGGTACATGCAGATTTGTGGGGAATAGGCACAGGGAGATTTAAGGGGAATGGGATTACAGGTAGATCTGAGGGGAATTGGGCAGATTTGTGGGGAATAGGGGTCTAGGCAGATCTGAGGAGAATTGGGCATACAGGTAGATCCGAGGGGAAAGGGGGTACAGGCAGATCTGAAGGGAATAGGAATACAGGTGGACCCGAGGGGAACAGGGGTATTGGTAGATCGGAGTGGAATGGGATACAGGCATATCTGAGGGGAATGGGGAACAGTTAGATAAGAACGTAAGAAATAGGAGCAGGAGTAGGCCATACGGCCCCTCGAGCCTGCTCCGCCATTCAATAAAATCATGGCTGATCTTCGACCTCAACTCCACATTCCTGCTCGATCCCCATATCCCTTGATTCCTCTAGACCCCAAAAATCTATTTATCTCAGCCTTGAATATACTCAACGACTGAGCATCCACAGCCCTTGTGATAGAGAATTCCAAAGATTCACAAGCCTCTGAGTGAAGAAATTTCTCCCCAACTCAGTCCTAAATGGCTGACCCCTTATCCTGAGACTATGCCTCCTAGTTCTAGACTCTCCAGTCAGGGGAAACATCCTCTCAGCATCTACCCTGTCAACCCCCATCAGAATGGGGGTACAGGCACATCTGAGGGGAATTGGGTTACTGGCAGATCTGAAGGGTACAGGTAGATCCGAGGGGAAAGGGGATACATGCGAAGGGGAATTGCCATACAGGTGGAACAGAGGGGAATGGGGATACAGGCGGATCCGAGGGTAACTGGTACATGGTGATCTAAGGGGAATGGGGAAACAAGCAGACCTATGAAGAATGTAGGTACAAGTACATCTGAGGGTACAGGAGGATCCGAGAGTAACGGGTACTGGCAGATCTAAGGGGAGGGGTATGGGCCAATCTGTGAGGAATAGGGGTACAGGCAGATCTGTGGGGAATACGGGTACAGATAGATCTGAGGGGAATTGGGGTACAGGCAGATCTGAGGGGAATTGGGGTACAGGCAGATCTGAGGGGAATTGGGGTACAGGCAGATCTGAGGAGAATTGGGGTACAGGCAGATCTGAGGCGAATTGGGGTACAGGCAGATCTGAGGGGAATGGAGAGCAGGTAGATCTGTGGGGAATAGAGGCATAGGCGGATCTGAGGGGAGTGGGGTGCAGGAAGATCTGAGGGGAATAGGGCTACAAGGAGACATGATGGGAGTGGGAATACATGTTGAGGGGAATTGCCGTACATGTGCAACAGAGGGGAATCGGGGTACAGGTGGATCCAAGGGTAACGGGGTACACAGTGATCTAAGGTGAATGGGGTACAGACAGACCTAAGGAGAATGGGGAAACAAGCAGATCTGTGAAGAATGTAGAAACAGGCAGATCTGAGGGGAATGGGGGGTACAGGCGGATGTGAGGGGAATTGGGGTACAGGCGGATGTGAGGGGAATGGGGGGTACAGGCGGATGTGAGGGGAATGGGGGTACAGGCGGATGTGAGGGGAATGGGGGGTACAGGCGGATGTGAGGGGAATGGGGGGTACAGGCGGATGTGAGGGGAATGGGGGGTACAGGCGGATGTGAGGGGAATGGTGGGGTACAGGCGGATGTGAGGGGAATGGTGGGGTACAGGCGGATGTGAGGGGAATGGGGGGTACAGGCGGATGTGAGGGGAATGGGGGGTACAGGCGGATGTGAGGGGAATGGGGGGTACAGGCGGATGTGAGGGGAATGGGGGGTACAGGCGGATGTGAGGGGAATGGGGGGTACAGGCGGATGTGAGGGGAATGGGGGGTACAGGCGGATGTGAGGGGAATGGGGGGTACAGGCGGATGTGAGGGGAATGGGGGTGCAGGCAGATTTGAGGGGAGGGTTGCAGGCAGATGTGAGGGGAATGGGGGGTACAGCAGATATGAGGGGAATGGGGGTTACAGGTAGATCTGAGTGCAGGTAAATTTGATGAGAATGAGGTACAGGGAGATGTGCAGAATTGGGGTGCAGGCCGATCGGAGGGGAGTTGGGGCGCAGGCCGATCGGGGGGGAGTTGGGGCGCAGGCCGATCGGGGGGGAGTTGGGGCGCAGGCCGATCGGGGGGGAGTTGGGGCGCAGGCCGATCGGGGGGGAGTTGGGGCGCAGGCCGATCGGGGGGGAGTTGGGGCGCAGGCCGATCGGGGGGGAGTTGGGGCGCAGGCCGATCGGGGGGGAGTTGGGGCGCAGGCCGATCGGGGGGAGTTGGGGCGCAGGCCGATCGGGGGGGAGTTGGGGCGCAGGCCGATCGGGGGGAGTTGGGGCGCAGGCCGATCGGAGGGCAGTTCGGGTGCAGGTCGATCGGGGGGCAGTTCGGGTGCAGGCCGATTGGAGGGCAGTTGGGGTGCAGGCCGATCGTAGGGGAATAGATGTAAGTAGGTTTGGGGAGGGGGTGGGGTGGAGGCAGATTCAAGGGGAATGGGGGTACCGGCAGGCCTGTGGGTAGTGGGGTACAGCAGATCTACAGGGAATAGGTGTACAGGCGGATCTGGGAGTGTGGGCACATGCAGATCTGAGCAGAGTGGGGTACAGGCATAATTAGGGGAATAGGTATACAGGTAGATCTGAGGGGAATGGGGGTACAGGCAGATCTGAGGGGAATGGGGGTAGAGGCAGATCTGAGGGGAATGGGGTACTGGCAGATTTGGGGGAATAGGGACACAGGCAGATCTGAGAGGAATAGGATTTCAGGCAGAGCTTAGCAGAATTGGGGTACAGGCAAATCTGAGGGGAATAGGGTTACAGGCAGATCTGAGGGGTATGGGGTACAAGCAGATGTGTGGGGTACAGGCAGATATGAGAGGAATAGGCAGATGTGCGAGGAATAGGTGCACAGGCAGATCTGAGACCAATGGGGGTACAGGCAGATCCGGGAGAATGGGGTTACTGGCAGAGCTTTGTGGAATTGGGGTACAGGCATATGAGGGGAATGGGGGTACAGTTAGATTGTACAGGCAGACCTGAGGGGAACAGGGTAGATCTGAGGGAAATGGAGGTTCAGGGAGATCTGATTGGAATGGGGTTACAGTTAGACCCTAGTGGAATGGGGGTACAGGTAGGTCCGAGGGGAATGGGGGTACACGTAGGTCCGAGAGGAATGGGGTACAGGTAGTTCTGAGGCGAATGGGGGTACATGTAGATCCTGAGGCGAATGGGGGTTCAGGCATTCCCAAGGGGCATTGGGGTATACACAGCCCCGAGGCGACTGGTGGTACAGGCAGTTCTGAGGCAAATGAGGGTACAGATAGACCTGAGTAGAACACAGGTACAAGCAGATCTGATCTGAATGGGGTTACGCTTATGGATCCGAGGGGGATTGGGGTACAGGCAGATCCGAGGGGAATTGGGGTACAGGCAGATCCGAGGGGAATTGGGGTACAGGTAGATCCGAGGGGAATTGGGGTACAGGCTGATCAGTGGGGAATAGGTGTACTTCAGATCTGAGGGGAATTGAGGTGCAGGCAGATGTGAGGGGAATTGGGGTGCAGGCAGATGTGAGGGGAATAGGGATACAGGCAGACCTGAGGGGAATGGGGTAACAGGCCGATCTGAGGGGTGGGGTACAGACAGATTTCAGGGGAACGAGGGTACAGGCAGATTTCAGGGGAATGAGGGTATAGGCAGATCTGAGGGTGATGGGGGTACAGTTGGATCTGAGGGGAATGGGGGTACTGATAGGCCTGAGTAGAATGCTGGTGGAGCAGATCAGAGGGGATTTGGTGTACTGGCAATTCTGAGGGGAATAGGGGCCCAGGCACATCGAGAGACGGGGTGCAGGCAGATCTGTGGGAAATTGGATACTGGTAGATCAGAGGGGAATAGGGGTTACAGGCAGGTTTGAGAGGAATGGATTAGAGGCACATTTGAGGGGAAAGGGGTTACAGGCAGAGATTAGCGTAATTGGGGTACAGGCAGATCTGTGGGGAATAGGTGTTCCGGCAGATCAGTGGGGAGTGGGGTACAGGCCGAGCTGAGGGGGGTGGGATACAGGCAGATGTGACAGGAATTGGGGTATAGAATTATAGAAAGTTACGGCACAGAAGGAGGCCATTTGGTGTCTGTGCCTGCCGAAAAAGAGCAACCCAGCCTAATCCCACTTTCCAGCACTTGGTCCGTAGCCCTGTAGGTTACAGCACTTCAGGTGCACATCCAAGTACTTTTTAAATGAGTTGAGGGTTTCTGCCTCTACCACCCTTTCAGGCAGTGAGTTCGAGACCCCCACCACCCACTGGGTGGAAACATTTCTCCTTAGCTCCCCTCTAATCCTTCGACCAATCACTTTAAATCTCTGCCCCCTGGTTATTGACCCCTCTGCTAAGGGAAATAGGTCCTTCCTATCCACTCTATCTGGGCCTCTCATAATTTTATACACCTCAATCTCCTCTGTTCCAAAGAAAACAACCCCAGCCTCTCCAATCTTTCCTCATAGCTAAAATTCTCCAGCCCTGGCAACATCCTCGTAAATCTCCTCTGCTCCCTCTCTAGTACAATCACATCTTTCCTGTAATGTGGTGACCAGAACTGTACACAGTACTCAAGCTGTGGCCTAACTAGTGTTTTATAAAGTTCCAGCATAACCTCCCTGCTCTTACATTCTCTGCCTCGGGTAATAAAGGAAAGTATTCCTTATACATTCTTAACCGCCTCATCTACCTGTCCTTCTACCTTCAGGGATCTGTGGACATGCACTCCAAGCTCCCTCTCTCCCTCTCTTCCTCTACACCTCTCAGTATCCTCCCATTTATTGTGTACTCCCTTGCCTTGCTTGCCTCCCCAGGCCACTTTTGCTAAATCATTCTCAGCTGAGTAAAATTGGCCTTTCCCCAATTGAGAACTTTTACTCCTGTTCTATCTTTGTCCTTTTCTATATCTATGCTAAATCTAACTGAATTATGATCACTAGCACCAAAATGCTCTCCCACTGATACTCCTTCCACCTGCCCAGCTTCATTCCCTAAAACTAAATCCAGACCTGCCCTGTCTCTTGTTGGGCTTGCTACGTACTGGCTAAAAAAGTTCTCCTGAATGCAATTTAAGAATTCTGTGCCCTCTATACCATTCACAGTTTGTATCCCAGTTAATATTAGGGTAGTTGAAATCCCCTACTATTACTGCCCTATTGTTTTTGCACTTTTCAGAAATTTGCCTACATATTTGCTCTTCTATCTCCCTCTGACTGTTTGGGGGTCTATCGTACACTCCCAGCAGTGTGACTGCCCCTTTTTTGTTCTTTAGCTCGATCCAGATGGCCTCATTTGATGCTCCTTCTGTTATATCATCCCTCCTCACGGCCGTAATTGTTTCTTTAACCAATATTGTCACCCCCCTCCTTTTTTTATCCCCCTCTCCATCTCGTCTGAAAACCCTGTAACCAGGAACATTGAGCTGCCATTCCTGCCCCTCTTTAAGCCATGTTTCAGTAATAGCTAAGATATTGCATTTCCACGTGTCTATCTGTGCCCTCAACTCACCTGCCTTTTTCACTATACTCCTTGCACTGAGGTATGTACCATTAAGCACTGCCAAACTCCTTTGTTGTCTAGCTTCTAACCTTTGTTTCCTCTGCCTTCCAGACTCACTTACTAATTTTCTGCTTTCCACTTCCAGCTTTGCTTCTCTCCTTTCTGAATCTACGCTCAGGTTCCCCTGTTAGAGGGTACAGTTAGATCTTAGGGGAATGTGGGTTCATGTAGGTCTGAGAGGAATGGGGGTACATGCAATGCTTAGGAGAATGGGGGTACAGGCAATGCTGAGGGGAATGGGGGTACAGGCAATGCTGAGGGGAATGAGGGTACAGGCAATGCCGAGGGGAATGGGGTTACAGGCAATGCCGAGGGGAATGGGGGACACAGGCAGACCTGCGGGGAATGGGGGACACAGGCAGACCTGCGGGGAATGGGGGACACAGGCAGACCTGCGTGGAATGGGGGACACAGGCAGATCCGAGGGGAATGGGGGTACAGGTCGATCCGAGGGGAATGGGGGTACAGGTCGATCCGAGGGGAATGGGGGCTACAGGTCGATCCGAGGGGAATGGGGGCTACAGGCAATCCCGAGGGGAATGGGGGCTACAGGCAATCCCGAGGGGAATGGGGGCTACAGGAAATCCCGCAGGGAATGGGGGGTACAGGCCGACCCGCGGGGAATGGGGGGTACAGGCCGACCCGCGGGGGATGGGGGTACAGGCCGACCCGCGGGGGATGGGGGTACAGGCAGACCCGCGGGGGATGGGGGTACAGGCAGACCCGTGGGGGATGGGGGTACAGGCAGACCCACGGGGGATGTAGGGTACAGGCAGATCTGAGGGGAATGGGGGTACAGGCAGATCTGGGGGAATGGGGGTACAGGCAGATCTTTGGGGAATTGGGGTTACAGGCAGATCATAGAATCATAGAAAATTTATGGCACACAAGGAGACCATTTGGCCCATTGTGTCCGTGCTGGCCGAAAATGAGCCACCCAGCCTAATCACTTACCAGCACTTGGTCCATAGTCCTGTCGGATACGGCGCTTCAGGTGCCTATCCAAGTACTTTTTAAATGCAATGAGGGTTTCTGCCTCTACAACCCTTTCAGACAGGGAGTTCCAGACCCTTCCCGCTCTTCGGGTGAAAAAATTCTCCTTCGCTCCCCTCTAATCCTTCTACCAATTACTTTAAATCTATGCCCCCTGGTTATTGACCTCTCTGCTAAGGGAAATGGGTCCTTCCTATCCACTCTATCTAGGTCCCTCATAATTTTGTGCACCTCAATTAAATCACCCCACAGCCTCCTCTGTTCCAAAGAAAACAACCCCAGCCTATCCAATCTTTCCTTATAGCTAAAAATTCTCCAGTCCTGGCAACATCCTCGTAAATCTCCTCTGTACCCTCTCTAGTACAATCACATCTTTCCTGTAATGTGGTGACCAGAACTGTACACAGTACTCAAGCTGTGGGCTAACTAGTGTTTTATACAGTTCCAGCATAACCTCCCTGCTCTTATATTCTCTGCCTCGGGTAATAAGGGAAAATATCCCGTATACCTTCTTAACCGCCTCATCTACCTGCCCTGCTACCTTCAGGGATCTGTGGACATGCACTCCAAGGCCCTTTGTTCCTCTACACCTCTCAGTATCCTCCCATTTATTGTGTACTCCCTTGCCTTGTTTGCTCTCCCCAAATGCATTACCTCACACTTTTCCGGATTGAATTCCATTTGCCACTTTTCTGCCCACCTGACCAGTCCATTGATATCTTCCTGCAGTCTACAGCTTTCCTCCTCACTATCAACCACACGGCCAATTTTTGTATCATCTGCAAACTTCTTAATCATGCCCCCTACATTTAAGTCCAATTCATTAATATATATCACAAAAAGCAAGGGACCTAATACTGAGCCCTGTGGAACCCCACTGGAAACAGCCTTCCAGTCGCAAAAACACCCGTTGACCATGACCCTTTGCTTCCTGCCACTGAGCCAATTTTGGATCCAATTTGCCACTTTCCCTTGGATCCCATGGGCTTTTACTTTTTTGACCAGTCTGCCATGTGGGACCTTGTCAAACGCCTTGCTAAAATCCATGTAGACAACATCAAAAGTGTTACCCTCATCGACCCTCCTTGTTACCTCCTCAAAAAATTCAATCAAGTTAGTCAGACACGACCTTCCCTTAACAAATCCATGCTGACTGTCTTTGATTAACCAGTGCCTTTCTAAATGACTATTTATGCTCTCCATCAGAATCAATTCCAGTAATTTTCCTACCTCCAAGGTTGGACTAACTGGCCTGTAATTGCTCGGTCTTTCTCTCTCTCAGTTTTTAGAAAAAGATCTGAGAGGAGTGGGGTACAGAGACATCTGATAGGAGGGGTGCAGGCAGATCTGTGGGGAATCGGGTATAGGTGGATCTGAGGGTAATAGGGGTTACAGGCAGATCTGAGGGTGTGGGATACCGGCAGATTTGACGGGAGTGGGCTACAGTTAGATCTGAGGGGAATGTGAGTTTATGTCGGTCTGAGGGAAATGGGGGGGTACAGACAATCCCGCAGGGAATGGGGGTACATGCAGACCTGAGGGGAATGGGGGGGGGGGCAGGTACAGATAGACCGGAGGGGGAGCGGGGCTGCGGGCGGACCGGAGGGGGAGCGGGGCTGCGGGCGGACCGGAGGGGGAGCGGGGCTGCGGGCGGACCGGAGGGGGAGCGGGGCTGCGGGCGGACCGGAGGGGGAGCGGGGCTGCGGGCGGACCGGAGGGGGAGTGGGGCTGCGGGCGGACCGGAGGGGGAGCGGGGCTGCGGGCGGACCGGAGGGGGAGCGGGGCTGCGGGCGGACTGTACAGGCATATCCGAGGGGAAGCAGGGGTACAGGTAGACCTGAGGGGAAGCAGGGGTACAGGTAGACCTGAGGGGAAGCAGGGGTACAGGTAGACTTGAGGGGAAGCAGGGGTACAGGTAGACTTGAGGGGAAGCAGGGGTACAGGTAGACCTGAGGGGAATGGGTGTACAGGCAGATCCGTGAAGAATTGGGATACAGGCAGATCCAAGGCAAATGGGGTTAGAGGCAGATCTGAGAGGGGGAGTACAAGCAGATCTGTGAGGACAGGGGTACTGGCAAATTTGATGGGACTGGGGTACAGTTAGATCTGAGGGGTGTTTGGGTTTATGTAGGTCTGAGGACAATGGGGGTACAGACAATCCCGTGGGGAATGGGGGTACAGGCAGACCTGAAGGGGGTGGGGGTTACAGGCAGATCCAAAGAGATTGGATGCACAGGCAAATCCATGGAGAATTGGGGTATAGGCAGATCTGAGGGGAATGGGGTTAGAGGCAGATCTGAGAGGATATAGGGGTACGGGTAAACCTGAGAGGAATGGGAGTACAGGCTGATATGCGGTGACTGGGGCCACAGGCAGACCTGAGGGGAATAGGGTACAGGCAGATCTAAGAGGAACAGGGTAAGGCAAGACCTAATGGGGTTACAGGCAGAGCTTAGCGGAACTGGGGTACAGGTAGATATGCCAGTCTATATGAAGATTAAATAATTGCATTACCCTTGTTACATGCTCCTCTAATTTCCTGATTTACACTCTGTCCAACACTACAACTACTGTTACGGGGGCCTATAAACTACTCCCACCAGTGTTTTCTGCCCCTTCTTATTTCTTAGCTCCACCCATACCAATTCCACATCCTGATTTTCTGAGCTAAGACCCTTTCTCACTACTGCCTTTATCTCATCCTTTATTATCAGGGCTACCCGCCCCCCCTTTCCATTTTGCCTATCTTTTCTAAAAGTCAAGTACCCTGGAATATTTAGTTCCCAACCTTGGTCACCCTGCAACCAAGTATCAGTAATGTTTACTAGATCAAACCCATTTATCTCTATTTGTGCCATTAATTCATCTATCTTGTTACGGATGCTTTGCGGATTCAGATATAGTGCCCTTAATTTTAACTTTTTACTGTTCTTCTCTGATGTGACCTTAGTCACTAATGCCCTATTACCTTTATTAAACTCTCTGTCCCTTCCTGACATACTCTGCTTCTTTTTACCCAAATCGCTACTCTGCTCTACAGCCTTGACTTTTCTTTTTAGACCTATAAACGTACCCTTTCCTGAACCCTCCCCTCTTATTAGTTTAAAGCCCTATCTACCGCCCTAGTTATTTGATTCGTCAGGACACTGGTCCCAGCCCGATTTAAGTGGAGCCCATCCCAACGGAACAGCTCCCTCTTTCCCCAGAACTGATGCCAGTGCCCCATGAATTGAAAGCCCTGCTTCCCACACCACTCTTTCAGCCACACATTTAACCATCTAATCCTGTTTGTCCCTATGCCAATTTGCACGTGGCTCAGGTAGTAATCCAGAGGTTATTACCTTTGAAATTCTGCTTTTTAATTTAGACCTGAACTCCTCAAACTCTCTCAGCAGAACCTCATTCCTAGTTCTACCCATGTCATTGGTTCGTACATGGACCACGACAACTGGATCCTCCCCCTCATGCTCCAAGTTCTTCTCCAGCCACAAGGAGATGTCCTTAACCCTGGCACCAGGCAGGCAACACAGCCTTCGGGACTCCCAGTCACGGCTGCAGAGAACAGTATCTATCCCCCTGACTATACTATCCACCAACACTGACACATTCCTTTTCGCTCCCCCCACGGTACCGTGGTCAGTTTGCCCATCCTTCCTGCAATCTTTGTTCTTATCCACGCAGGTAGCAAGTACCTCGTACCTGTTGGACAAGGGCAAAGGCTGAGGCTCCTCCACCACTGCATCCGGGGTCTCCTTACCTGCCTGACTCTCAGTCACAACCTCCTGTCCCTCACCACTAACCAAATCTAAACCACTACCTAACCTAAGGGGTGTGACTGCCTTCTGTCTCAAAGTGTTCAGGTAACTCTCCCCCTCCCTGATGCATCGCAATGTCTGCAGCTCGGGCTCAAAAACTCTGAGCCGAAGTTCCTCGAGTTGCAGACACTTACCGCAGATGTGGTTGCCTGGGATCTCGCTGCTCTCCACAAACTCCCACATGCTGCAGTTAACATCTGCGGCGAATGGGGGTACAGGCAGATGTGAGGGGGAATGGGGGTATGGGCAGATGTGCGGGCAATGAGTCTGTGGGGGAATGGGTGTGCAGGCAGATGTGCGGGGGAATGGGGGTACGGGCAGATGTGTGGGGGAATGGGTGTGCAGGCAGATGTGCGGGGTAATGGGGGTACAGGCAGTCCTGAGGCTATTGGCTTGGAGGAGCGATGCCAATGAGTTGTTAATGTCTTGGTGAAGACTGTTTGAAGGATTGATGGGATTCCATCACCAGGCTTCTCTCTTTCTTTCCTTGCAGGAAAAGGTTGAATACATCTTCCTGATAGTGTTCACAATAGAAGCGTTTCTGAAAATCATTGTGTATGGATTTCTGTTTCACCCAGATGCTTACCTACGGAATTGCTGGAATATACTGGATTTTGTCATCGTCTTTGTGGGGTAAGTTCCAGGGTGAGCAGTCATGGCCTGTTCATTATCACAGTTCCTACAAATATCTTTTAATTAACACATTCATCACTTTGGTGAAAAATAGACTTTTGTCTGTGTTGAATTTTTAAACTAGTATTCTGTATTGTTAGAAACAGGATGTAAGAAGTTAACTCCCAAGGGCGCACAATACATTTTTTAATAGGAAAGCGTTCAACCCGGTCGGGGCAAATTAGCAAGAAAGAACTCCATAACATGAAAGAAAGAAAGAACTTGCAATTCTACAGCGTCTTTAACAACCTCAAGACCTCCCAAAGTGCTTTACAACCAACAAAGTATTTTTGAAGTGTAGTCACTGTTGTAATGTAGGAAATGTGGCAGCCAATTTGCACACAGCAAGATCCCACAAACAGCAATCAGATAATGACCAGATAATTTGTTTCAGTGATTTTGGTTGAGGGATAAATATTGCCCAGGACACCGGGGAGAACTCCCCTGCTCTTCTTTGAATAGTGGACATGGGATCGTTTACATCCACCTGAGAGGGCAGACGGGGCCTCGGTTTAATATCTCATCCGAAAGACTCCCTCAGTATGGGGAGTGTCAGCCTGGATTAAGGGCTCAAGCATATGCAATGGGACTCAAATCCACAACCTTCTGACTCGGAAGTGAGAGTCCTACCCACTGAGCCACGGTTGGGACCTTGTAAGAGGCTTCACAACCTACACATTTGGTTCTCTGAAACTTGATTGATTCGGGCTGTTACATTTCATCACAGACATCTTGTGAAAATTCAACTATCCATTAAATATTGACAAATGGTTACATAGTGTCTACAGCACAGATACAGGCCATTTGGCCCAACTGGTCTAGCCCCAGCCTGTTCAGCCTTTCTGGACAAGGATGTCCTCTCAGTTCTGGTATCATCCTTGTGAAGCTTTTTTGCACCTTTTCTATTACCTCTATATCCTTTCTATAATTATGGAGACCAGAACTGTTCACAGTGCTCCAAGTGTGGTCTCACCAAGGTTCTATACAAGTTTAACATAACTTCTCTGTTTTCAATTCTGTCTCTCTAGAAATGAACCCTAGTGCTGGATTTGCCTTTTTTATGGCCTTAGTAACCTGCGTCGCTACTTTTAATGATTTGTGTATCTGTACCCTGAGGCCTCTTTGCTCCTCTACCCTGTTTAGACTCTTATTATCCAAGCAGTATGTGGTCTCTTTATTCTTCCTTTCAAAATGAACCAGCTCACATTTATCTATCTTGAAATTCATTTTGCCAATTGCAAGCCCATTCTGCAAGTTTATTAATGTCCTCTTGTGTTTTGTCGCAGTCCTCCTTTGCATTAATACAGTCCCCAATCTGGTGACATCCGCAAATTTTGAAATTGTACTTCCAATTCCCAAGTTGAAATCTTTACAGTTGTTTGATCTAATGAGAGATGCAGCCTTTGCCTCAGTATAACTTCAAATGAGATCAGATTGAATTTGCAGGGGAGGTTGGTTTGACCTGAGTCAGTCTGTATTCAGGTGTTCAAGTCTGATAGTAAATCAGCTGCAGAGCGGTGAGATTTTGTTTTGTGCTGAGCTAGTGGAAGAGTTCGGTCAGACTGAGGCTGCATCAAGTCTACATTAAGCGGGAAGCAACTGGCATATTTATTATTTGATGCAGTCTGGAGTAGGGTAACTTATGTTTCACTGTGCTCTATTGTTCACTGTTCATTCATCTCTCATTTGTCAACAAAACCACTTGTTGGTTTGGACACGAGTGGACATTCAGTCCGTTTATTGAAGAGAGCAGAACCATTTGGCAGTTGATTTACACATTCCAGCCCAGGAGCTGGTGCACAGCCAGGGTTCCTGCCCCAATCCCAAGCACTCACTAACATCTATCTAGATCAAAAGCAAAATACTGCAGATGCTGGAAATCTGAAATAAAAACCGAAAATGCTGGAGAAGCTCAGCGAGTCAGGCAGCATCTGTGGAGAAAGAAACAGAGTTCAGATCGATGACCTTTCGTCAGAACTGGAAGAAGTTAAAGATTAAACAGTTTTTAAGCAAGTACAGAGACTGGGAAAGTGGGGGGTACAAAGGAGGGGAGGAAAGAACAAAAGGGAGGGTCTGTGATAGGGTGGAGGGCAGGAGTGATTAAACGACAAAAGGAATGATGGTGCAAGGCAAGAAGTGTGGTAATGGGATAGGTTAAGAAACAAAAGATCAGTCTAGAGGAGCTGTAAATGGCAGCATCAGAACCATAACCAGCACCTGCTATCTGAGAAAATGAGAGCAGTGATTATGATCTGAAGTTATTGAAATCAATGTTGAGTCCGGAAGGGAGTGGGACAGGGAATTAAAATGGCAAGCGACCGGCAGGTCAGGGTCACACCTGCAGACTGAGTGGAGGTGTTGAACAAAGCAATTACCTAATCTGCGTTTGGTCTCCCCAATGTAGAGGAGACCACATTGTGAGCAGCGGATACGGTACACAATCTGCTGCTGCCATTTACAGCTACCCCTGACCAATCTTTTGTTTCTTAACCTGTCCCATAACCACCTTCCTTGCCTTGCACCCTCATCCCTTTTGTCGTTTAATCGCTCTTGCCTGCCACCCTATCACAGACCTTCCCTTTTGTACTTTCCTCCCCTCCTTTGTACCACCCCCCGCTTCCAACCTGGCTTAAAAACTGTTTAATCTTTAACATCTTCCAGTTCTGACAAAGGGTCATTGACCTGAAACGTTAACTCTGTTCCTTTCTCCACAGATGCTGTCTCACTTGCTGAGTATTTCCAGCGTTTTCTGTTTTTAACCATCTATCTAGATATTGGACAGAAAAGGGTGCACGTCAGATCATAGGGGCCTTGAGGCCAATTCGTGGGAGCGGCTGATGACACTGAATTCAAGAAAATATCTAACAGACTGAATGCAGGAGAGAGCAGAGTGTACAGCCTCGGCTCTGGGCGTACGGCCTCGGCTCTGGGCGTACGGCCTCGGCTCTGGGCGTACGGCCTCGGCTCTGGGCGTGTACAGCGTTTGCTCTATATATTCGGGACAGTGAGATGCTTCTGTAACTATCAATGGTCAGTCGCTTGAGGCAGATTGGCAGGTGCTGTCCCACTGACCGACTCTCTCCTTCCCTTGCAGGCTCTTCACTGTCGCACTGGAACAGCTTAGTCCGTCAGCCAAGAACGCAGGATTCGATGTAAAGGCCCTTCGAGCATTCCGGGTTCTCAGACCCCTACGTCTGGTGTCGGGCGTTCCCAGTAAGTACACAAGGAGTTGCTATCTTTTTCAACACAGAAGTTTAATGGGTTGTTTATTCAGGGTAAGGGTCACTCACTGTAACTGTCAAGAGTCACTGTTTATTCGTGATAACGGTCACTCACTGTGTAACTGTACAGAGTCACTGTTTATTCAGGGTAAGGGTCACTCACTGTGTAACTGTACAGAGTCACTGTTTATTCAGGGTAAGGGTCACTCACTGTGTAACTGTACAGAGTCCCTGTTTATTCAGGGTAACAGTCACTCACTGTGTAACTGTACAGAGTCACTGTTTATTCAGGGTAACAGTCACTCACTGTGTAACTGTACAGAGTCACTGTTTATTCAGGGTAAGGGTCACTCACTGTGTAACTGTACAGAGTCACTGTTTATTCATGATAAGGGTCACTCACTGTGTAACTGTACAGAGTCACTGTTTATTCATGATAAGGGTCACTCACTGTGTAACTGTACAGAGTCACTGTTTGTTTATTCAGGGTAACTGTCACTCACTGTGTACATAGAATTATATAGAATTTACAGCACAGAAACAGGACATTCAGACCCACTGGTCTGTGCCGGTGTTTGTGCTCCATACGAACCTCTTCCCTCCATACTTCATCTCACCCTATCAGCATATCCTTCTATTCCTTTCTCCCTCACATGTTTATCCAGCTTCCCCTTAAATACATCCATGTTAGTCGCCTCAACTACTCCTTGTGGTAGTGAGTTCCACATTCTAAACACTCTCTGGGTTAAGAAGTTTCTCCTGAATTCCCTACTAGATTTATTAGTGACTATCTTATATTTATGGCCCCCTAGTTCTGGTCTCCCCCACAAGTGGAAACATCTTCTCTACATCTACCTTATCAAACCCTTTCATAATCTTAAACACATCTATCAGGTCACCTCTCAGCCTTCTGTTTTCCAGAGAAAAGAGCCCCAGCCTGTTCAATCATTTCTGATAAGTATATCCTCTGAGTTCTGGTATCATCCTTGATAATCTCGAGTGCCTCTATATCCTTTTTCTATAATTATGGAGACCAGAACTGTTCACAGTGCTCCAAGTGTGGTCTAACCAAGGTTCAATACAAGTTTAACATAACTTCTCTGCTTTTCAATTCTATCCCTCCAGAAATGAACCCCCATGCTTGATTTGCCTTTTTTTATGACCTTATTAACCTGTGTCACTACTTTGTGATTTGTGCATCTGTACCCCCGATCCCTCTGCTCCTCTATCCCATTTAGATTCTTATTTTCCAAGCAGTATGTGGCCTCCTTATTCTTCCTACCACAATGCACCACCTCACACTTAACTATATTGAAACTCATTTGCAAATTACACACCCATTCTGCCAGTTTATTAATGTCTTCCTGCATTTACTCACAGTCCTCCTCAGTATTAACTTTACCCCCAATTTGGTGTCGTCTGCAAATTTTGAAATTGTATTTCCGATTCCCAAGTCTAAAGCGTTGATGTAAATGGTGAACAACAGTGGTCCCAGCACCGATCCCTGTGGAACACCACTTCCCACCTTTTGCCAGTCTGAGTAACTACCTTCAACACCTACTCTCTGTTTTCTGTTTTGTAGCCAGTTTGCTATCCATTCTGCTACCTGTCCCCTGACTCCACACGCTCTGACCTTAGTCATAAATCTACAATGCAGTACCTTATCGAAGAATTTTGAAAATCTAAATGCAATGTCTACTGCATTACCCTTTTCTACTCTTTCTGTTACTCCTAAAAAGAATTCAATAATTTTGGTCAAGCTTGACTTTCCCTTCTGAAATCCGTGCTTTATTATATTTTCATTTTCGAGATGTTTTTCTATTGCATCTTTGAGTAAAGATTCCATTATCTATCCTATCACTGACGTTAAGCTACTTGGTCTATAGTTTCCTGATGTGGAGATGCCGGTGATGGACTGGGGTGGAAAAATGTGAGGAGTCGCACAGCACCAGGTTATAGTCCAACAGTTTTATTTGAAATCACAAGCTTTCGGAGCTTTGCTCCTTCGTCAGGTGAAGTGAAGAGTTCCATAAAGGCACAGCATATATAGTCAGAGAGCAATGCCTGGTGATTACAGATAATCTTTCTAACTGCCCTTTATCACACCTCGGCAGAGAGATAATCACAGCAATCAAAGGAGTGAATGGTGCTCAGACAGGTTAGTCAGGGAAACGTTACATCCAGGAATACTGAGGTGGGGTCACAAGGGGTCACAAATGTAGCAGATGCTGGGGTTTGTATTAAAAACAGATAACTTTTTTTGCTGGAAATCGCAGCAGGTCCTGCCGCATCTGTATATGGAGAACAAGCCAACTACGACTTGAGTCTGGATGACTCTACGTCAGGTGGGGTTACATGTAGCGTGACATGAACCCAAGATCCCCGTTGTCGTGTGTCTCGAAGGCCGCCTTGGAGAACGCTTACCCGAAGATCGGAGGCTGAATGTCCTTGACTGCTGAAGTGTTCCCCGACTGGGAGGGAACCCTCCTGTCTGGCGATTGTTGTGCGGTGTCCGTTCATCCGTTGTCGCAGTGTCTGCATGGTCTCGCCAATGTACCATGCTCCGGGGCATCCTTTCCTGCAACGTATGAGGTAGACAACGTTGGCCGAGTCACAGGAGTATGAACCGTGCACCTGGTGGGTGGTGTCCTCTCGTGTGATGGTGGTATCTGTGTCGATGATCTGGCATGTCTTGCAGAGGTTGCCGTGGCAGGGTTGTGTGGTGTCGTGGACGCTGTTCTCCTGAAGGCTGGGTAATTTGCTGCGAACGATGGTCTGTTTGAGGTTGGGTGGCTGTTTGAAGGCGAGTAGTGGAGGTGTGGGGATGGCCTTAGCGAGGTGTTCGTCGTCATCGATGACATGTTGAAGGCTGCGAAGAACATGGCGTAGTTTCTCCGCTCCGGGGAAGTACTGGACGACGAAGGGTACTCTGTTGGTTGTATCCCGTGTTTGTCTTCTGAGGAGGTCTATGCGATTTTTTGCTGTGGCCCGTCGGAACTGTCGATCGACGAGTCGAGCGTTATATCCCGTTCTTACGAGGGCGTCTTTCAGCGTCTGTAGGTGTCCATCGCGTTCCTCCTCGTCTGAGCAGATCCTGTGTATTCGCAGGGCCTGTCCATAGGGGATTGCCTCTTTGACGTGGTTGGGGTGGAAGCTGGAGAGTGGAGCATCGTGAGGTTGTCCGTGGGCTTGCGGTAGAGTGAGGTGCTGAGGTGCCCGTCTTTGATGGAGATTCGTGTGTCCAAGAATGAAACCGATTCTGAGGAGTAGTCCATGGTGAGTTTGATGGTGGGATGGAACTTGTTGTTATCGTGTAGTTTCTTCAGTGATTCTTCGTCGTGGGTCCATAGGAAGAAAATGTCGTCGATGTATCTGGTGTATAGCGTTGCTTGGAGGTCCTGTGCAGTGAAGAAGTCGTGCTCGAACTTGTGCATGAAAATGTTGGCGTATTGGGGTGCGAATTTGGTCCCCATGGCTGTTCCGTGTGTTTGGGTAAAGAACTGGTTATCGAAGGTGAAGACATTGTGATCCAGGATGAAGCGGATGAGTTGTAGGATGGCGTCTGGAGATTGGCTGTTGTTGGTGTTGAGTATTGATGCCGTCGCAGCGATGCCATCATCGTGGGGGATACTGGTGTATAGTGCCGAGATGTTCATCGTGGTGAGAAGTGTTCCTGGTTCAACTGGTCCGTGGGTGCTGAGTTTTTGTAGGAAGACTGTAGTGTCGCGACAGAAGCTGGGGGTTCCCTGTATGATGGGTTTCAGGATGCCCTCGACGTATCCAGAGAGGTTCTCACACAGGGTTCCGTTGCCTGATACGATAGGACGTCCGGGTGTGTTGGCTTTGTGTATCTTTGGGAGGCAGTAGAAGTCTCCCACGCGGGGAGTACGTAGGATGAGAGCGCGTAGGATGCTTTGAAGGTCTGGATCGAAGGTCTTGATCAGTTTGTTGAGCTGGTGGGTGTGTTCTTTGGTCGGATCTGCGGATAACCGTCTGTAGTGTTCCTGGTTGTCCAGTTGTCGGTATGCTTCTTTGCAATAGTCCGTTCTGTTCTGTATGACGATGGCTCCTCCTTTGTCCGCTGGTTTGATGACGATGTGGCGGTTGGTCTTGAGAGCGTTGATGGCGTTGCGTTGTGCTCGGGTGACATTCTGGACTGTCTTGTGAGTGCAGCTGATGAATCTGGCGTTGACGCATCTCCTGACAGCTTGAGCATACATGTCAAGCTTAGGGCAGCGACCCTCCGGAGGGGTCCAATTTGACTCTTTCTTCTTCGGTTGTGTACCGCGGATCCCTCTGTCTGCTGTTCCGGATCGTTGATTGTCTCATTGGGTTCGCTGCTGAAATCTTGGGGTTTGTGGAAGTATTCCCGGAGCCTCATTCTCCTGATGAATTCCTCTGTGTCCGCCGCGAGACCGATTGGGTCCATTTTGGTGGTGGGGCAGAAATTGAGCCCTCGGCTGAGAACTTCGATTTCGTCTGGTTGAAGGGTGTGGTCGGACAAGTTGACGATGGACTTCCCTGTGGTTGCAACCGTGGTACCGGGGGAGGCTTGGTTGCTGCTGGTGGTGATGCCAAGTTTCACAAGCTTCCTGCTCTTGGTTTGCATGTAGGCAGTGTAGTTCCGTTGCCTCGTCTGTTTGGCGGTGTCTCGTAGCTGGTCTGCTGTGTCCTGAGCACAGGTTGAGAGTATGGACTCTATCTTGGTTTCGAGGTTGCGGCGTCTGCTGTAGAGCTGGTGTACGAGATGGTTGCGGAGTGTGTGCCATGTTCTCCGCAGCCTTCAACATGTCATCGATGACGACGAACACCTCGCTATGGCCATCCCCACGCCTCCACTGCTCGCCTTCAAACAGCCACCCAACCTCAAACAGACCATCGTTCGCAGCAAGTTACCCAGCCTTCAGGAGAACAGCGTCCACGACACCACACAACCCTGCCACGGCAACCTCTGCAAGACATGCCAGATCATCGACACAGATACCACCATCACACGAGAGGACACCACCCACCAGGTGCACGGTTCATACTCCTGTGACTCGGCCAACGTTGTCTACCTCATACGTTGCAGGAAAGGATGCCCCGGAGCATGGTACATGGGCGAGACCATGCAGACACTGCGACAACGGATGAACGGACACCGCACAACAATCGCCAGACAGGAGGGTTCCCTCTCAGTCGGGGAACACTTCAGCAGTCAAGGACATTCAGCCTCCGATCTTCGGGTAAGCGTTCTCCAAGGCGGCCTTCGAGACACACGACAACGCAAAATCATCGAGCAGAAATTGATAGCCAAGTTCCGCACCCATGAGGACGGCCTCAACCGGGATCTTGGGTTCATGTCACGCTACATGTAACCCCACCTGACGTAGAGTCATCCAGACTCAAGTCGTAGTTGGCTTGTTCTCCATACACAGATGCGGCCGGACCTGCTGCGATTTCCAGCAAAAAAAAGTTATCTGTTTTTAATACAAACCCCAGCATCTGCTACATTTGTGACCCCTTGTGACCCCACCTCAGTATTCTTGGATGTAACGTTTCCCTGACTAACCTGTCTGAGCACCATTCACTCCTTTGATTGCTGTGATTATCTCTCTGCCGAGGTGTGATAAAGGGCAGTTAGAAAGATTATCTGTAATCACCAGGCATTGCTCTCTGACTATATATGCTGTGCCTTTATGCAACTCTTCACTTCACCTGACGAAGGAGCAAAGCTCCGAAAGCTTGTGATTTCAAATAAAGCTGTTGGACTATAACCTGGTGTTGTGCAACTCCTTACATTTATAGTTTCCTGAACTGGACACTTTGAGACAGGAGGCAGTCACACCCCTTAGGTTAGGTAGTGGTTTAGATTTGGTTAGTGGTGAGGGACAGGAGGTTGTGACTGAGAGTCAGGCAGGTAAGGAGACCTGAGATGCAGTGGTGGAGGAGCCTCAGCCTTTGCCCTTGTCCAACAGGTACGAGGTACTTGCTACCTGCGTGGATAAGAACAAAGATTGCAGGAAGGATGGGCAAACTGACCACAGCACCGTGGGGGGAGCGAAAAGGAATGTGTCAGTGTTGGTGGATAGTACAGTCAGTGGGATAGATACTGTTCTCTGCAGCCGTGACTGGGAGTCCCGAAGGCTGTGTTGCCTGCCTGGTGCCAGGGTTAAGGACATCTCCTTGTGGCTGGAGAAGAACTTGGAGCATGAGGGGGAGGATCCAGTTGTCGTGGTCCATGTAGGAACCAATGACATGGGTGGAACTAGGAATGAGGTTCTGCTGACAGAGTTTGAGGAGTTTAGGTCTAAATTAAAAAGCAGAATTTCAAAGGTAATAATCTCTGGATTACTACCTGAGCCACGTGCAAATTGGCATAGGGACAAACAGGATTAGATGGTTAAATGTGTGGCTGAAAGAGTGGTGTGGGAAGCAGGGCTTTCAATTCATGGGGCACTGGCATCAGTTCTGGGGAAAGAGGGAGCTGTTCCGTTGGGATGGGCTCCACTTAAATCGGGCTGGGACCAGTGTCCTGACGAATCAAATAACTAGGGCGGTAGATAGGGCTTTAAACTAATAAGAGGGGAGGGTTCAGGAAAGGGTACGTTTATAGGTCTAAAAAGAAAAGTCAAGGCTGTAGAGCAGAGTAGCGATTTGGGTAAAAAGAAGCAGAGTATATCAGGAAGGGACAGAGAGTTTAATAAAGGTAATAGGTCACATCAGAGAAGAACAGTAAAAAGTTAAAATTAAGGGCACGATATCTGAATCCACAAAGCATCCGTAACAAGATAGATGAATTAATGGCACAAATAGAGATAAATGGGTTTGATCTAGTAACTATTAGGGTGCAAGGAGGTGGGGTAGCCCTGATAATAAAGGATGAGATAAAGGAAAGGGCCTTAGCTCAGAAAATCAGGATGTGGAATCAGTATGGGTGGAGCTAAGAAATAAGAAGGGGCAGAAAACACTGGTGGGAGTAGTTTATAGGCCTCCGTATCAGTAGTTTTAGTGTTGGACAGAGTGTAAATCAGGAAATTAGAGGAGCATGTAACAAGAGTAATGCAATAATCGTGAGGGACCTTAATCTTCATATAGACTGGGCAAACCAAATTGGCAGAAGTAGTTTGGAGGACGAGTTCATGGAAAGCATTCGAGACAGTTTTCTAGAACAATATGTCGAGGAACCAACTAGGGAACAGGGTATTTTAGATCTAGTGTTGTGTGATGAGACAGGGTTAATTAGTAATCTTATAGTTCAGGATCCTCTGGGGAAGAGTGATCATAATATGATAGAATTTCATATTGAGTTTGAGAGTGATGTAGTTAAGTCAGAAACTAGGGTCTTAAATTTGAACATAAAGCCAATTATGTTAGTACGAGGGGTGAGTTGGCTCAGGTAGATTGGGAAATTAGATTAAAAGATATGATAGTAGATAAGCAACGGTGAACATTTAAAGAAATAATTCATAATTCCCAACGAATAAAAATTCCCTTGAGGAATAAAAACTCCATGGGAAAAGTGATCCAACTGTGGCTAACCAGAGAAGTTAAGGATAGTATTAGATTAAAAGAAGAGGCTGACACTGTTGCCAAAAAGTGCAGTAAGCCTGAGGGTTGGGAGGGTTTTAGAAATCAGCAAAGCATGACCAAGAAATTGATAAAGAGGGAGAAAATAGAATCTGAGAGTAAACTAGCAAGAAATATAAAAACGGATTGTAAGAGCTTCTACAAGTATATAAAAAGGAAGAGATTAGCGAAAGTAAACGTCGGTCCCTTAGAGGTAGAGACAGGAGAAATTATAATGGGGAATAAGGAAATGGCAGAGATGTTAAACAAGTATTTTGTATCTGTCTTCACAGTAGAAGACGCAAAAAAAAAATACAGGAAATAGTGGGGAACCAAAGGGCTAATGAGAGTGAGGAACTTAAAATAATTTAGATTAGCAAAGAAAAACTACTTGAGAAATTAATGGGACTAAAAGCCGACAAATCCCCTGGACCTGATGGCCTACATCCTCGGGTTTCAAAAGAGGTGGTTGCAGAGATAGTGGATGCATTGGTTTTGATCTTCCAGAATTCTCTAGATTCCAGAACGGTCCCCGTGGATTGGGAAGTAGAAAATGTAACCCCACTATTCAAGAAAGGAGGGAGAGAGAAAACAGGGAATTACAGGCCAGTTAGCCTGATATCATTCATTGGGGAAATGCTGGAATCCATTATTAAGGACGTAGTAACAGGGCACTTAGAAAATCAGAATATGATTAGACGGAGTCAACATGGATTTACGAAAGGGAAATCGTGTTTGACAAATCTATTAGAGTTTTTTGAGGGTGTAACAGGCAGAGTAGATAAGGGCGAACCAGTGGATGTGGTATATTTAGGTTTTCAGAAGGCATTTGATAAGTTGCCACGTAAGAGGTTGTTTCACAAGATAAGGGTTCATGGGGTTGGGGTAATATATTAGCATGGATTGAGGATTGGTAAACGGACAGAAAACAGAGAGTAGGGATAAACGGGTCATTCTCAGGTTGTCAGGCTGTAACTAGTCGGGTGCCACAAGGATCAGTGCTTGGGCCTCAGCTATTTACAATCTACATTAATGACTTAGATGAAGGGACCGAGTGTAATGTATCCAAGTTTGCTGATGATACAAAGCTAGGTGGGAAAGTAAGCTGTGAGGAGGACACAAAGAGTCTGCAAAGGGATATAGACAGGTTAAATGAGTTGGCGAGAAAGTGGCAGATGGAGTATAATGTGGGGAAATGTGAAATTATCCACTTTGGTAGGAAGAATAGAAAAGCAGAATATTTTTTTTCAAAGGTGAGAGACTGAGAAATGTTGGTATTCAGAGGGATTTGGGTGTCCTTGTACATGAATCATAGAAAGTTAACATGCAGGTACAGCAAGCAATTAGGAAGGCAAATGGTATGTTAGCCTTTATTGCAAAGGGGTTGGAGTATAAGAATAAGGAGGTCTTGCTGTAATTATATAGGGTATTGGTGAGACCACACCTGAAATACTGTGTATAGTTTTGGTCTCCTTACCTAAGGAAGGATATACTTGCCTTGGAGGTGGTGCAGTGAAGGTTCACTGGATTGATTCCTGGGATGAGAGGTTTATCCTGTGAGGAGAGATTGAGTAAAATGGGCCTATATTCTCCAGAGTTTAGAAGAATAAGAGGTGATCTCATTGAAACGTATAAAATTCTAAGAGGGCTTCACAGGGTAGATGCTGAGAGGCTGTTTCCCCTGGCTGGAGAATCTAGAACTAGAGGTCATAGTCTTAAGATAAAGGGGTCGGCCATTTAGGACCGAGATGAGTAAAACTTTCTTCACTCGGAGGAGATGCTGTGGATGCTGAGTCGTTGAGTATATTCAAGACTGAGATTGATAGATTTTTGGACTGTAAAGGAATCAAGGGATATGGGGATCACGCAGGAAAGTGGATTGAGGTCGAAGATCAGCCGTGTTCTTATTGAATGGCGGAACAGGCTCGAGGGGCTATATGGCCTCCTCCTGCTCCTATTTCTTATGTTCTGATGTTCTATCTCCCTTTTTAAATATAGGAATCACATTAGCTGTCCACCAGTCCTTTGGCACTATAACCTCTTCCAATGAATTTTTATATATATGTAATAGTGCCTCTGCTATCTCTTCCCTAACGTTTTTTAATATTCGCGGATGCAATCCATCCGGACCTGGGGTTGTATCCTCTCTAAGTTTGATTAGTTTATCAATTATCTCCCCCCTTTCTATCTTAAATGTCTTTATACCTTTATAGAGGGTATTCTGAGGGACAGGATCTACAGGCATTTGGAGAGGCAGGGACTAATTAGGAACAGTCAGCATGGTTTTGTGAGAGGAAAATCATGTCTCACGAATTTGATTGAGTTTTTTGAAGGGGTAACCAAGAAGATAGATGAGGGCTGTGCAGTAGACGTGGTCTACATGGACTTCAGCAAAGCATTTGACAAGGTACCACATGGTAGGTTGTTACATAAGGTTAAATCTCATGGGATCCAAGGTGAGGTAGCCAATTGGATACAAAATTGGCTTGACGACAGAAGACAGAGGGTGGTTGTAGAGGGTTGTTTTTCAAACTGGATGCCTGTGTCCAGCGGTGTGCCTCAGGGATCGGTGCTGGGTCCGCTGTTATTTGTTATTTATATTAATGATTTGGATGAGAATTTAGGAGGCATGGTTAGTAAGTTTGCAGATGACACCAAGATTGGTAGCATTGTGGACAGTGAAGAAGGTTATCTAGGATTGCAACGGGATCTTGATCAATTGGGCCAGTGGGCCGATGAATGGCAGATGGAGTTTAATTTAGATAAATGTGAGGTGATGCATTTTGGTAGATCGAATCGGGCCAGGACCTACTCCGTTAATGGTAGGGCGTTGGGGAGAGTTATAGAACAAAGAGATCTTGGAGTACAGATTCATAGCTCCTTGAAAGTGGAGTCACAGGTGGATAGGGTGGTGAAGAAGGCATTCGGCATGCTTGGTTTCATTGGTCAGAACATTGAATACAGGAGTTGGGATGTCTTGTTGAAGTTGTACAAGACATTAGTAAGGCCACACTTGGAATACTGTGTACAGTTCTGGTCACCCTATTATAGAAAGGATATTATTAAACTAGAAAGAGTGCAGAAAAGATTTACTAGGATGCTACCGGGACTTGATGGTTTGACTTACAGGGAGAGGTTAGACAGACTGGGACTTTTTTCCCTGGAGAGTAGGAGGTTAAGGGGTGATCTTATCGAAGTCTATAAAATAATGAGGGGCATAGATAAGGTCGATAGTCAAAATCTTTTCCCAAAGGTAGGGGAGTCTATAACGAGGGGGCATAGATTTAAGGTGAGAGGGGAGAGATACAAAAGGGTCCAGAGGGGCAATTTTTTCACTCAAAGGGTGGTGAGTGTCTGGAACGAGCTGCCAAAGGCAGTAGTAGAGGCGGGTACAATTTTGTCTTTTAAAAAGCATTTGGACAGTTACATGGGTAAGATGGGTATAGAGGGATATGGGCCAAGTGCAGGCAATTGGGACTAGCTTAGTGGTATAAACTGGGCGACATGGACATGTTGGGCCGAAGGGCCTGTTTCCATGTTGTAACTTCTATGAATCTCTTCCTCCAATGTCATGCCCACCATCTTCGTCTCCCTGGTAAATACTGAGGCAAAGTGACTCTTCAATATTTCTGCCATTTCGCTGTCATTACCAGTGAGTTTATCCTGTGGATCTGTTAGTGGCCCTATCCCTATCCTGATTTTCCTTTTGTTATTTATGTGTCTGTAGACCACTTTACTATTTTTATATTCCTTGATAATTTAATTTTGTACATCCTTTTTGTTGTACTAATTCTTTTTTTACTTCTTTCCTAACTTTTTCATAGTCCCTTCTGTCACCCTTTGTTCTCTATGTACTTAGTGTGTGCCTTTTTCTTTTGTTTCAATTTTAGCCTTTTCCCTTTATTCATCCACGGTATGTCATTACTGGCTCGTTTGTTCTTGCTTTTGAGGAATATATTTCTCCTGGACTCTATTGATCACTGTTTTAAATATTTCCCACTGCTGTTCTATTTGTAACAATGTGATGTGTTGTTAATGAGAAAGGTGTTGGTGAGGAGGACAGACTGTGGAGTTCATGAGGAGGTCGTTGTGATACTGGATGGGCTAAAAATGGATAAAAAGGAGGTACTAGAAAGGCTGGCAGTACTTAAAGTAGATAAGTCACCCGGTCCGGATGGGATGCATCCCAGGTTGCTGAGGGAAGGGTGGAAATTGCGGAGGTACTGGCCATAATCTTCCAAACATCCATAGATACGGGGGTGGTGCCAGAGGACTGGAGAATTGCAAATGTTACACCTTTGTTCAAAAAAAGGTGTAAGGATAAACCCAGCAACCACAGGCCAATCAGTTTAACCTCAGTGGTGTGGAAACTTTTAGAAAAGATAATCTGGGACAGAATTAACAGTCACTTGGACGAGTGTGGATTGATTAGGGAAAGCCAGCACGGATTTGTTAAAGGCCATTCGTGTTTAACTAACTTGATTGAGTTTTTTGATGAGGTAACAGAGAGGGTAGATGAGGGCAATGTGGTTGATGTGATGTATATAGACTTTCAAAAGGCTTTTGATAAAGTGCCGCATAATAGGTTTGTCAGCAAAATTGAAGCCAATGGAATAAAAGGGGCAGTGGCAGCATGGATACAGAATTGGCTAAGAGACAGGAAACAGAGTAGAGGTGAACGGTTGTTTTTCGGACTGGAGGGAGGTGTACAGTGGTGTTCCCCAGGGGTCGGTGCTGGGACCACTGCTTTTCTTGATATATATTAATGACTTGGACTAGGGTGTACAGGGCACAATTTTAAAATTTGCAGATGACACAAAACTTGGAAGGGAACAGTGAGGAGGACAGTGATAGACTTCAAGAGGATATAGACAGGCTGGTGGAATGGGCGGATATACGGCAGATGAAATTTAAGGCCAAGAAGTGTGAAGTGATACATTTTGGTTGGAAGAATGAGGAGAGGCAATATAAACTAAAGGGTACAATTCTAAAGTGGGTGCAGGAACAGAGAGATCTGGGGGTTCATGTACACAAATCGTTGAAGGTGGCAGGGCAGGTTGAGAAAGTGGTTAAAAAAGCATATGGGATCCTGGGCTTTATAAATATAGGCATAGAGTACAAAAGCAAGGAAGTCATGATGAACCTTTATGAACGTCACTGATTTGGCCACAACTGGAGTGTTCTGTCCAATTCTGGGCACCGCACTTTAGGAAAGATGTGAAGGCCTTAGAGAGGGTGCAGATGAGATTTACTAGAATGATTCCAGGGATGAGGGACTTCAGTTACATGGATAGACTGGAGAAGCTGGGGTTATTCTCCTTAGAGCAGAGAAGGTTAAGAGGAGATTTTATAGAAATGTTCAAAATCATGAAGGGTTTAGATAAAGTAAATAAAGAGAAACTGTTCCTATTGGCGGAAGGGTCGAGAACCAGAGGACACAGATTTAAGGTGATTGGCAAAAGAACCAAAGGTGACATGAGGAAAAACGTTTTACGCAGTGAGTGGTTATGATCTGGAATTCGCTGCTTGAAAGGGTGATGGAAGCAGATTCAATCATGGCTTTCATGGGACTAACGGGATTGCTCTTACAAAGAGCCAGCACAGGCTTGATGGGCTGTATAGTCTCCTTCTGGTGTTGGTGAGGAGTATTTATTGTATCCATGTGATTTATATCAGTGAGTGTTAATTGTATTCAGGTGGTGCGAATTAATTGGGGACTCTCTCATATCCATTTATGATGTGGAGATGCCGGTGATGGACTGGGGTTGACAATTGTAAACAATTTTACAACACCAAGTTATAGTCCAGCAATTTTATTTTAAATTCACAAGCTTTCGGAGATTTTCTCCTTCCTCAGGCAAATGTTTGAAACATTTGCCTGAGGAAGGAGAAAATCTCCGAAAGCTTGTGAATTTAAAATAAAATTGCTGGACTATAACTTGGTGTTGTAAAATTGTTTACAAATATCCATTTATATGAGAGTTTATCGAGGGGATGGAGTGGGTAATGTGAATCTCTGTGAATAAAGGCTTGGAAGCAACTGAAGACCAGGCTCCAGTTTTCTATCCTTCACCACCTGGTTATCCAATTTGTAACCAGGAGGACAGACTGGCTGGTGACTGATGTCTGTGTTCAGGTTTACAGGTGGTGCTAAACTCGATCATTAAGGCCATGGTTCCCCTGCTCCACATTGCTCTGCTCGTCCTCTTCATGATCATCATATACGCTATCATTGGACTCGAACTGTTCATGGGCAAAATGCACAAGACGTGTTACTACAGCGGCACAGGTACAGTGTGAACGCACACGCAGGGATAGGGTGCATGCGCTGCGTGGACGTGCTCCCAGTGACGGTGCGAACACAGACGGGGACGGCACGGACGCCGACACGCACACAGACGGGGACGGCGCGGACGCCGACACGCACACGGGGACGGCGCACACACAGACGTGGACGGCGCGGACGCAGACACGCACACAGACGTGGACGGCGCGGACGCAGACACGCACACAGACATGGACGGCGCGGACGCAGACACGCACACAGACGTGGACGGCGCGGACGCAGACACGCACACAGACGGGGACGGCGCGGACGCAGACACGCACACAGACGGGGACTGCGCGGACGCAGACGCACAGAAGGGGACGGCGCGAACACACTGTGAACACATACAGAGGGACGGCACGAACACAATGTGAGCGTGCGGGGTCGGTGCGAGCACACGCGCGGGGACAGGGTGCGCGCGCTGCGTGGACGCGCTCCCAGGGACTGTGCGAACACAGACACACACACACAGACGGTGCGAACACAAACGCACACACAGGGACGGTGCGAACACAGACAGGGACAGTGTAAACGGACAGGGACAGAGTGAGCACAGTGTGAACACATACAGAGGGACAAGGTGAACACAGTATGAACTCACACACACTTACAGTGTGAACACACACAGGGACAGTGAGAACACAGTGCGAGCACACAGGGATGGTGTGAACACCGACAGTGTGAACAGAGTGAACTCAACGTTGATGCACGCGGGGACAGTGTGAATGCAGTGTAAACACACACATAGGAACAGTGTGAACAAAGGGACAGTGTGAACATCGTGTGAACACAGACACGGGGACAGTGTGAACACACCAAAAAGGTACACTGTGAACACAGACACGGGGACAGTGTGAACTTAGAGTGAAAAACAAAGGGACATTGTGAACACAGTGTGAACTTGCACGCAGTGGGAGCGCAGTGTGAGCACGCACGCAGTTACAGAGTGAGCGCAGTGTGAGCACGCACGCAGTTACAGAGTGAGCGCAGTGTGAGCACGCACGCAGTTACAGAGTGAGCGCAGTGTGAGCACGCACGCAGTTACAGAGTGAGCGCAGTGTGAGCACGCACGCAGTTACAGAGTGAGCGCAGTGTGAGCACGCACGCAGTTACAGAGTGAGCGCAGTGTGAGCACGCACGCAGTTACAGAGTGAGCGCAGTGTGAGCACGCACGCAGTTACAGAGTGAGCGCAGTGTGAGCACGCACGCAGTTACAGAGTGAGCGCAGTGTGAGCACGCACGCAGTTACAGAGTGAGCGCAGTGTGAGCACGCACGCAGTTACAGAGTGAGCGCAGTGTGAGCACGCACGCAGTTACAGAGTGAGCGCAGTGTGAGCACGCACGCAGTTACAGAGTGAGCGCAGTGTGAGCACGCACGCAGTGACAGAGTGAGCGCAGTGTGAGCACGCACGCAGTTACAGAGTGAGCGCAGTGTGAGCACGCACGCAGTTAGAGTGAGCGCAGTGTGAGCACGCACGCAGTTACAGAGTGAGCGCAGTGTGAGCACGCACGCAGTTACAGAGTGAGCGCAGTGTGAGCACGCACGCAGTTACAGAGTGAGCGCAGTGTGAGCACGCACGCAGTTACAGAGTGAGCGCAGTGTGAGCACGCACGCAGTTACAGAGTGAGCGCAGTGTGAATGCACTCACAGGGACCGTGTAAACAGTGTGAACTCGCACACAGTTAAAGTGAGAACACACAGAGCCAGTGTGAACACACACACAAGGACAGTGCCACCAGTGTGAACACAGACACAGGGACAGTGTGAACAGACACAGACAGTGTGAACACAGTGTGAACAAACATGGACAGTGTGGACACATATACGGACAGTGTGAGCACATATACGGACAGTGTGAGCACATATACGGACAGTGTGAGCACATATACGGACAGTGTGAGCACATATACGGACAGTGTGAGCAGATACACAGGGACAGTGTGAGCAGATACACAGGGACAGTGTCAACAGATACACAGGGACAGTGTCAACACTCCCACAGGTGCAGTGTGAACACAGGTTCAGTGTGAACAGAGTGAACACATATGCAGGCACAGAGTGAACTCAATGTGAACACACACTCAGGGACAGTGTGAACACATACGGGGATGTGTGGACACAGTGTGAGCACATTGTGAACACACGGGTGCAGTGTGAAAACACACACAAACACGGGGACAGTGTGAGCAGAGTGCGAGCACACACGGGGACAGTGTGAGCAGAGTGCGAGCACACACGGGGACAGTGTGAGCAGAGTGCGAGCACACACGGGGACAGTGTGAGCAGAGTGCGAGCACACACGGGGACAGTGTGAGCAGAGTGCGAGCACACACGGGGACAGTGTGAGCAGAGTGCGAGCACACACGGGGACAGTGTGAGCAGAGTGCGAGCACACACGGGGACAGTGTGAGCAGAGTGCGAGCACACACGGGGACAGTGTGAGCAGAGTGCGAGCACACACGGGGACAGTGTGAGCAGAGTGCGAGCACACACGGGGACAGTGTGAGCAGAGTGCGAGCACACACGGGGACAGTGTGAGCAGAGTGCGAGCACACACGGGGACAGTGTGAGCAGAGTGCGAGCACACACGGGGACAGTGTGAGCAGAGTGCGAGCACACACGGGGACAGTGTGAGCAGAGTGCGAGCACACACGGGGACAGTGTGAGCAGAGTCACGGATAGTGTAAACACGGTGTGAACACGGGGACAGTGAGAACACAATGAACACACGGACAGTTACAGTGTGAACACACAGGCACAGCGAGAACACAGCGTGAGTTTAGAATCATAGAATCATAGAATCATAGAATCATAGAAGTTACAACATGGAAACAGGCCCTTCGGCCCAACATGTCCATGTCGCCCAGTTTATACCACTAAGCTAGTCCCAATTGCCTGCACTTGGCCCATATCCCTCGATACCCATCTTACCCATGTAACTGTCCAAATGCTTTTTAAAAGACAAAATTGTACCCGCCTCTACTACTGCCTCTGGCAGCTCGTTCCAGACACTCACCACCCTTTGAGTGAAAAAATTGCCCCTCTGGATCCTTTTGTATCTCTCCCCTCTCACATTAAATCTGTGCCCCCTCGTTATAGACTCCCCTACCTTTATAGGTTTCACAGGGATTGTGTGAACACTGTGTGGACTCGCACACAGGGATTGTGTGAACACTGTGTGGACTCGCACACAGGGACAGTGTGAACACTGTGTGGACTCGCACATGGACAGTGAGAACACAATGAACATCACGGACAGTTACAGTGTGAACAGACAGGCACAGCGAGAACACAGCGTGAGTTTCACAGGGATTGTGTGAACACTGTGTGGACTCGCACACAGGGACAGTGTGAACACTGTGTGGACTCGCACATGGACAGTGTAAACACAATGAACACACGGACAGTTACAGTGTGAACACACAGGCACAGCGAGAACACAGCGTGAGTTTCACAGGGATAGTGTGAACACTGTGTACTCACACACAGGGACAGTGTGAACACTGTGTGGACTCTCACAGGGACAGTGTGAACACTGTGAACTCGCACACAGGGACAGTGTGAACACTGTGTGGACTCACACAGGGACAGTGTGAACACTGTGTGGACTCTCACACAGGGACAGTGTGAACACTGTGTGGACTCTCACAGGGACAGTGTGAACACTGTGTGGACTCTCACAGGGACAGTGTGAACACTGTGTGGACTCTCACACAGGGACAGTGTGAACACTGTGTGGACTCTCACACAGGGACAGTGTGAACACTGTGTGGACTCGCACACAGGGACAGTGTGAACACTGTGTGGACTCGCACACAGGGACAGTGTGAACACTGTGTGGACTCGCACACAGGGACAGTGTGAACACTGTGTGGACTCTCACACAGGGACAGTGTGAACACTGTGTGGACTCTCACACAGGGACAGTGTGAACACTGTGTGGACTCTCTCAGGGACAGTGTGAACACTGTGTGGACTCTCACAGGGACAGTGTGAACACTGTGTGGACTCTCACACAGGGACAGTGTGAACACTGTGTGGACTCTCACACAGGGACAGTGTGAACACTGTGTGGACTCTCTCACAGGGACAGTGTGAACACTGTGTGGACTCGCACACCGGGACAGTGTGAACACTGTGTGGACTCTCACACAGGGACAGTGTGAACACTGTGTGGACTCTCACACAGGGACAGTGTGAACACTGTGTGGACTCGCACAGGGACAGTGTGAACACTGTGTGGACTCTCACACAGGGACAGTGTGAACACTGTGTGGACTCTCACACAGGGACAGTGTGAACACTGTGTGGACTCTCACACAGGGACAGTGTGAACACTGTGTGGACTCGCACACCGGGACAGTGTGAACACTGTGTGGACTCTCACACAGGGACAGTGTGAACACTGTGTGGACTCTCACACAGGGACAGTGTGAACACTGTGTGGACTCTCACAGGGACAGTGTGAACACTGTGTGGACTCTCACACAGGGACAGTGTGAACACTGTGTGGACTCGCACACCGGGACAGTGTGAACACTGTGTGGACTCTCACAGGGACAGTGTGAACACTGTGTGGACTCGCACACAGGGACAGTGTGAACACTGTGTGGACTCTCACACAGGGACAGTGTGAACACTGTGTGGACTCTCACAGGGACAGTGTGAACACTGTGTGGACTCTCACACAGGGACAGTGTGAACACTGTGTGGACTCGCACACCGGGACAGTGTGAACACTGTGTGGACTCTCACAGGGACAGTGTGAACACTGTGTGGACTCTCACACCGGGACAGTGTGAACACTGTGTGGACTCTCACACCGGGACAGTGTGAACACTGTGTGGACTCTCACACAGGGACAGTGTGAACACTGTGTGGACTCTCTCAGGGACAGTGTGAACACTGTGTGGACTCTCTCAGGGACAGTGTGAACACTGTGTGGACTCTCACACAGGGACAGTGTGAACACTGTGTGGACTCTCACACAGGGACAGTGTGAACACTGTGTGGACTCGCACATGGACAGTGTGAACACTGTGTGGACTCTCACACAGGGACAGTGTGAACACTGTGTGGACTCTCACACAGGGACAGTGTGAACACTGTGTGGACTCTCTCACAGGGACAGTGTGAACACTGTGTGGACTCGCACACCGGGACAGTGTGAACACTGTGTGGACTCTCACACAGGGACAGTGTGAACACTGTGTGGACTCTCTCACAGGGACAGTGTGAACACTGTGTGGACTCGCACACCGGGACAGTGTGAACACTGTGTGGACTCTCACACAGGGACAGTGTGAACACTGTGTGGACTCGCACACCGGGACAGTGTGAACACTGTGTGGACTCTCACACAGGGACAGTGTGAACACTGTGTGGACTCTCACACAGGGACAGTGTGAACACTGTGTGGACTCTCACAGGGACAGTGTGAACACTGTGTGGACTCGCACAGGGACAGTGTGAACACTGTGTGGACTCGCACACAGGGACAGTGTGGACACTGTGTGGACTCTCACACCGGGACAGTGTGAACACTGTGTGGACTCGCACACAGGGACAGTGTGAACACTGTGTGGACTCTCACAGGGACAGTGTGAACACTGTGTGGACTCTCACACAGGGACAGTGTGAACACTGTGTGGACTCGCACAGGGACAGTGTGAACACTGTGTGGACTCTCACACAGGGACAGTGTGAACACTGTGTGGACTCTCACACAGGGACAGTGTGAACACTGTGTGGACTCTCTCACAGGGACAGTGTGAACACTGTGTGGACTCGCACACAGGGACAGTGTGAACACTGTGTGGACTCTCACACAGGGACAGTGTGAACACTGTGTGGACTCGCACACAGGGACAGTGTGAACACTGTGTGGACTCTCACACAGGGACAGTGTGAACACTGTGTGGACTCGCACACAGGGACAGTGTGAACACTGTGTGGACTCGCACACAGGGACAGTGTGAACACTGTGTGGACTCTCACACAGGGACAGTGTGAACACTGTGTGGACTCGCACACCGGGACAGTGTGAACACTGTGTGGACTCGCACACAGGGACAGTGTGAACACTGTGTGGACTCGCACACAGGGACAGTGTGAACACTGTGTGGACTCTCACACAGGGACAGTGTGAACACTGTGTGGACTCGCACACCGGGACAGTGTGAACACTGTGTGGACTCTCACACAGGGACAGTGTGAACACTGTGTGGACTCTCTCACAGGGACAGTGTGAACACTGTGTGGACTCGCACACAGGGACAGTGTGAACACTGTGTGGACTCGCACACAGGGACAGTGTGAACACTGTGTGGACTCTCTCACAGGGACAGTGTGAACACTGTGTGGACTCTCACACAGGGACAGTGTGAACACTGTGTGGACTCTCACAGGGACAGTGTGAACACTGTGTGGACTCTCACAGGGACAGTGTGAACACTGTGTGGACTCGCACACAGGGACAGTGTGAACACTGTGTGGACTCGCACACAGGGACAGTGTGAACACTGTGTGGACTCGCACACAGGGACAGTGTGAACACTGTGTGGACTCTCACACAGGGACAGTGTGAACACTGTGTGGACTCTCACAGGGACAGTGTGAACACTGTGTGGACTCTCACACAGGGACAGTGTGAACACTGTGTGGACTCGCACACCGGGACAGTGTGAACACTGTGTGGACTCTCACACCGGGACAGTGTGAACACTGTGTGGACTCGCACACCGGGACAGTGTGAACACTGTGTGGACTCTCACACAGGGACAGTGTGAACACTGTGTGGACTCTCACACAGGGACAGTGTGAACACTGTGTGGACTCTCACACAGGGACAGTGTGAACACTGTGTGGACTCGCACACCGGGACAGTGTGAACACTGTGTGGACTCGCACACCGGGACAGTGTGAACACTGTGTGGACTCTCACACAGGGACAGTGTGATCACTGTGTGGACTCTCACACAGGGACAGTGTGAACACTGTGTGGACTCTCTCACAGGGACAGTGTGAACACTGTGGACTCTCACACAGGGACAGTGTGAACACTGTGTGGACTCTCACACAGGGACAGTGTGAACACTGTGTGGACTCTCACACAGGGACAGTGTGAACACTGTGTGGACTCTCACAGGGACAGTGTGAACACTGTGGACTCTCACACAGGGACAGTGTGAACACTGTGTGGACTCTCACAGGGACAGTGTGAACACTGTGTGGACTCTCACACAGGGACAGTGTGAACACTGTGTGGACTCTCACACAGGGACAGTGTGAACACTGTGTGGACTCTCTCACAGGGACAGTGTGAACACTGTGTGGACTCTCACAGGGACAGTGTGAACACTGTGTGGACTCTCACAGGGACAGTGTGAACACTGTGTGGACTCTCACACAGGGACAGTGTGAACACTGTGTGGACTCTCACACAGGGACAGTGTGAACACTGTGTGGACTCGCACACCGGGACAGTGTGAACACTGTGTGGACTCTCACAGGGACAGTGTGAACACTGTGTGGACTCTCACACAGGGACAGTGTGAACACTGTGTGGACTCTCACACAGGGACAGTGTGAACACTGTGTGGACTCTCTCACAGGGACAGTGTGAACACTGTGTGGACTCTCTCACAGGGACAGTGTGAACACTGTGTGGACTCGCACACAGGGACAGTGTGAACACTGTGTGGACTCTCACACAGGGACAGTGTGAACACTGTGTGGACTCGCACAGGGACAGTGTGAACACTGTGTGGACTCGCACACAGGGACAGTGTGAACACTGTGTGGACTCGCACAGGGACAGTGTGAACACTGTGTGGACTCTCACAGGGACAGTGTGAACACTGTGTGGACTCTCACACAGGGACAGTGTGAACACTGTGTGGACTCTCACACAGGGACAGTGTGAACACTGTGAACTCGCACACCGGGACAGTGTGAACACTGTGTGGACTCGCACACAGGGACAGTGTGAACACTGTGTGGACTCGCACACAGGGACAGTGTGAACACTGTGTGGACTCGCACACAGGGACAGTGTGAACACTGTGGACTCTCACACAGGGACAGTGTGAACACTGTGTGGACTCTCACACAGGGACAGTGTGAACACTGTGTGGACTCTCACACAGGGACAGTGTGAACACTGTGTGGACTCTCACAGGGACAGTGTGAACACTGTGGACTCTCACACAGGGACAGTGTGAACACTGTGTGGACTCTCACAGGGACAGTGTGAACACTGTGTGGACTCTCACACAGGGACAGTGTGAACACTGTGTGGACTCTCACACAGGGACAGTGTGAACACTGTGTGGACTCTCTCACAGGGACAGTGTGAACACTGTGTGGACTCTCACAGGGACAGTGTGAACACTGTGTGGACTCTCACAGGGACAGTGTGAACACTGTGTGGACTCTCACACAGGGACAGTGTGAACACTGTGTGGACTCTCACACAGGGACAGTGTGAACACTGTGTGGACTCGCACACCGGGACAGTGTGAACACTGTGTGGACTCACACAGGGACAGTGTGAACACTGTGTGGACTCTCACACAGGGACAGTGTGAACACTGTGTGGACTCTCACACAGGGACAGTGTGAACACTGTGTGGACTCTCTCACAGGGACAGTGTGAACACTGTGTGGACTCTCTCACAGGGACAGTGTGAACACTGTGTGGACTCGCACACAGGGACAGTGTGAACACTGTGTGGACTCGCACACAGGGACAGTGTGAACACTGTGTGGACTCTCACACAGGGACAGTGTGAACACTGTGTGGACTCGCACAGGGACAGTGTGAACACTGTGTGGACTCGCACACAGGGACAGTGTGAACACTGTGTGGACTCGCACAGGGACAGTGTGAACACTGTGTGGACTCTCACAGGGACAGTGTGAACACTGTGTGGACTCTCACACAGGGACAGTGTGAACACTGTGTGGACTCTCACACAGGGACAGTGTGAACACTGTGAACTCGCACACCGGGACAGTGTGAACACTGTGTGGACTCGCACACAGGGACAGTGTGAACACTGTGTGGACTCGCACACAGGGACAGTGTGAACACTGTGTGGACTCGCACACAGGGACAGTGTGAACACTGTGGACTCTCACACAGGGACAGTGTGAACACTGTGTGGACTCTCACACAGGGACAGTGTGAACACTGTGTGGACTCTCACACAGGGACAGTGTGAACACTGTGGACTCTCACACAGGGACAGTGTGAACACTGTGTGGACTCTCACACAGGGACAGTGTGAACACTGTGTGGACTCTCACACAGGGACAGTGTGAACACTGTGTGGACTCTCACAGGGACAGTGTGAACACTGTGGACTCTCACACAGGGACAGTGTGAACACTGTGTGGACTCTCACAGGGACAGTGTGAACACTGTGTGGACTCTCACACAGGGACAGTGTGAACACTGTGTGGACTCTCACACAGGGACAGTGTGAACACTGTGTGGACTCTCACACAGGGACAGTGTGAACACTGTGTGGACTCTCACAGGGACAGTGTGAACACTGTGGACTCTCACACAGGGACAGTGTGAACACTGTGTGGACTCTCACAGGGACAGTGTGAACACTGTGTGGACTCTCACACAGGGACAGTGTGAACACTGTGTGGACTCTCACACAGGGACAGTGTGAACACTGTGTGGACTCTCTCACAGGGACAGTGTGAACACTGTGTGGACTCTCACAGGGACAGTGTGAACACTGTGTGGACTCTCACACAGGGACAGTGTGAACACTGTGTGGACTCTCACACAGGGACAGTGTGAACACTGTGTGGACTCGCACACCGGGACAGTGTGAACACTGTGTGGACTCTCACAGGGACAGTGTGAACACTGTGTGGACTCTCACACAGGGACAGTGTGAACACTGTGTGGACTCTCACACAGGGACAGTGTGAACACTGTGTGGACTCTCTCACAGGGACAGTGTGAACACTGTGTGGACTCTCTCACAGGGACAGTGTGAACACTGTGTGGACTCGCACACAGGGACAGTGTGAACACTGTGTGGACTCTCACACAGGGACAGTGTGAACACTGTGTGGACTCGCACAGGGACAGTGTGAACACTGTGTGGACTCGCACACAGGGACAGTGTGAACACTGTGAACTCGCACACCGGGACAGTGTGAACACTGTGTGGACTCGCACACAGGGACAGTGTGAACACTGTGTGGACTCGCACACAGGGACAGTGTGAACACTGTGTGGACTCGCACACAGGGACAGTGTGAACACTGTGTGGACTCGCACACAGGGACAGTGTGAACACTGTGTGGACTCTCACACAGGGACAGTGTGAACACTGTGTGGACTCGCACACCGGGACAGTGTGAACACTGTGTGGACTCTCACACAGGGACAGTGTGAACACTGTGTGGACTCTCACAGGGACAGTGTGAACACTGTGTGGACTCGCACAGGGACAGTGTGAACACTGTGTGGACTCGCACACAGGGACAGTGTGGACACTGTGTGGACTCTCACACCGGGACAGTGTGAACACTGTGTGGACTCGCACACAGGGACAGTGTGAACACTGTGTGGACTCTCACAGGGACAGTGTGAACACTGTGTGGACTCTCACACAGGGACAGTGTGAACACTGTGTGGACTCGCACAGGGACAGTGTGAACACTGTGTGGACTCTCACACAGGGACAGTGTGAACACTGTGTGGACTCGCACACCGGGACAGTGTGAACACTGTGTGGACTCTCACACAGGGACAGTGTGAACACTGTGTGGACTCGCACACCGGGACAGTGTGAACACTGTGTGGACTCTCACACAGGGACAGTGTGAACACTGTGTGGACTCGCACACAGGGACAGTGTGGACACTGTGTGGACTCGCACACAGGGACAGTGTGAACACTGTGTGGACTCTCACAGGGACAGTGTGAACACTGTGTGGACTCTCACACAGGGACAGTGTGAACACTGTGTGGACTCTCACACAGGGACAGTGTGAACACTGTGTGGCCTCTCTCAGGGACAGTGTGAACACTGTGTGGACTCTCACACAGGGACAGTGTGAACACTGTGTGGCCTCTCACACAGGGACAGTGTGAACACTGTGTGGACTCGCACACAGGGACAGTGTGAACATTGTGTGGACTCGCACACAGGGACAGTGTGAACACTGTGTGGACTCGCACACAGGGACAGTGTGAACACTGTGTGGACTCGCACACCGGGACAGTGTGAACACTGTGTGGACTCTCACACAGGGACAGTGTGAACACTGTGTGGACTCTCACAGGGACAGTGTGAACACTGTGTGGACTCGCACAGGGACAGTGTGAACACTGTGTGGACTCGCACACAGGGACAGTGTGGACACTGTGTGGACTCTCACACCGGGACAGTGTGAACACTGTGTGGACTCGCACACAGGGACAGTGTGAACACTGTGTGGACTCTCACAGGGACAGTGTGAACACTGTGTGGACTCTCACACAGGGACAGTGTGAACACTGTGTGGACTCGCACAGGGACAGTGTGAACACTGTGTGGACTCTCACACAGGGACAGTGTGAACACTGTGTGGACTCTCACACAGGGACAGTGTGAACACTGTGTGGACTCTCTCACAGGGACAGTGTGAACACTGTGTGGACTCGCACACAGGGACAGTGTGAACACTGTGTGGACTCTCACACAGGGACAGTGTGAACACTGTGTGGACTCGCACACAGGGACAGTGTGAACACTGTGTGGACTCTCACACAGGGACAGTGTGAACACTGTGTGGACTCGCACACAGGGACAGTGTGAACACTGTGTGGACTCGCACACAGGGACAGTGTGAACACTGTGTGGACTCTCACACAGGGACAGTGTGAACACTGTGTGGACTCGCACACCGGGACAGTGTGAACACTGTGTGGACTCGCACACAGGGACAGTGTGAACACTGTGTGGACTCGCACACAGGGACAGTGTGAACACTGTGTGGACTCTCACACAGGGACAGTGTGAACACTGTGTGGACTCGCACACCGGGACAGTGTGAACACTGTGTGGACTCTCACACAGGGACAGTGTGAACACTGTGTGGACTCTCTCACAGGGACAGTGTGAACACTGTGTGGACTCGCACACAGGGACAGTGTGAACACTGTGTGGACTCGCACACAGGGACAGTGTGAACACTGTGTGGACTCTCACACAGGGACAGTGTGAACACTGTGTGGACTCTCACAGGGACAGTGTGAACACTGTGTGGACTCTCACAGGGACAGTGTGAACACTGTGTGGACTCGCACACAGGGACAGTGTGAACACTGTGTGGACTCGCACACAGGGACAGTGTGAACACTGTGTGGACTCGCACACAGGGACAGTGTGAACACTGTGTGGACTCTCACACAGGGACAGTGTGAACACTGTGTGGACTCTCACAGGGACAGTGTGAACACTGTGTGGACTCTCACACAGGGACAGTGTGAACACTGTGTGGACTCGCACACCGGGACAGTGTGAACACTGTGTGGACTCTCACACCGGGACAGTGTGAACACTGTGTGGACTCGCACACCGGGATAGTGTGAACACTGTGTGGACTCTCACACAGGGACAGTGTGAACACTGTGTGGACTCTCACACAGGGACAGTGTGAACACTGTGTGGACTCTCACACAGGGACAGTGTGAACACTGTGTGGACTCGCACACCGGGACAGTGTGAACACTGTGTGGACTCTCACACCGGGACAGTGTGAACACTGTGTGGACTCGCACACCGGGACAGTGTGAACACTGTGTGGACTCTCACACAGGGACAGTGTGAACACTGTGTGGACTCTCACACAGGGACAGTGTGAACACTGTGTGGACTCTCTCACAGGGACAGTGTGAGCACTGTGGACTCTCACACAGGGACAGTGTGAACACTGTGTGGACTCTCACACAGGGACAGTGTGAACACTGTGTGGACTCTCACACAGGGACAGTGTGAACACTGTGTGGACTCTCACAGGGACAGTGTGAACACTGTGGACTCTCACACAGGGACAGTGTGAACACTGTGTGGACTCTCACAGGGACAGTGTGAACACTGTGTGGACTCTCACACAGGGACAGTGTGAACACTGTGTGGACTCTCACACAGCGACAGTGTGAACACTGTGTGGACTCTCTCACAGGGACAGTGTGAACACTGTGTGGACTCTCACAGGGACAGTGTGAACACTGTGTGGACTCTCACAGGGACAGTGTGAACACTGTGTGGACTCTCACACAGGGACAGTGTGAACACTGTGTGGACTCTCACACAGGGACAGTGTGAACACTGTGTGGACTCGCACACCGGGACAGTGTGAACACTGTGTGGACTCTCACAGGGACAGTGTGAACACTGTGTGGACTCTCACACAGGGACAGTGTGAACACTGTGTGGACTCTCACACAGGGACAGTGTGAACACTGTGTGGACTCTCTCACAGGGACAGTGTGAACACTGTGTGGACTCTCTCACAGGGACAGTGTGAACACTGTGTGGACTCGCACACAGGGACAGTGTGAAAACTGTGTGGACTCTCACACAGGGACAGTGTGAACACTGTGTGGACTCGCACAGGGACAGTGTGAACACTGTGTGGACTCGCACACAGGGACAGTGTGAACACTGTGTGGACTCGCACAGGGACAGTGTGAACACTGTGTGGACTCTCACACAGGGACAGTGTGAACACTGTGTGGACTCTCACACAGGGACAGTGTGAACACTGTGTGGACTCTCACACAGGGACAGTGTGAACACTGTGTGGACTCTCACACAGGGACAGTGTGAACACTGTGAACTCGCACACCGGGACAGTGTGAACACTGTGTGGACTCGCACACAGGGACAGTGTGAACACTGTGTGGACTCGCACACAGGGACAGTGTGAACACTGTGTGGACTCGCACACAGGGACAGTGTGAACACTGTGTGGACTCGCACACAGGGACAGTGTGAACACTGTGTGGACTCTCACACAGGGACAGTGTGAACACTGTGTGGACTCGCACACAGGGACAGTGTGAACACTGTGTGGACTCGCACACAGGGACAGTGTGAACACTGTGTGGACTCGCACACAGGGACAGTGTGAACACTGTGTGGACTCGCACACCGGGACAGTGTGAACACTGTGTGGACTCTCACACAGGGACAGTGTGAACACTGTGTGGACTCTCACAGGGACAGTGTGAACACTGTGTGGACTCTCACAGGGACAGTGTGAACACTGTGTGGACTCGCACACAGGGACAGTGTGGACACTGTGTGGACTCTCACACCGGGACAGTGTGAACACTGTGTGGACTCGCACACAGGGACAGTGTGAACACTGTGTGGACTCTCACAGGGACAGTGTGAACACTGTGTGGACTCTCACACAGGGACAGTGTGAACACTGTGTGGACTCGCACAGGGACAGTGTGAACACTGTGTGGACTCTCACACAGGGACAGTGTGAACACTGTGTGGACTCGCACACCGGGACAGTGTGAACACTGTGTGGACTCTCACACAGGGACAGTGTGAACACTGTGTGGACTCGCACACCGGGACAGTGTGAACACTGTGTGGACTCTCACACAGGGACAGTGTGAACACTGTGTGGACTCTCACAGGGACAGTGTGAACACTGTGTGGACTCTCACACAGGGACAGTGTGAACAGTGTGTGGACTCTCACACAGGGACAGTGTGAACACTGTGTGGACTCTCTCACAGGGACAGTGTGAACACTGTGTGGACTCTCACACAGGGACAGTGTGAACACTGTGTGGACTCGCACACAGGGACAGTGTGAACACTGTGTGGACTCTCACACAGGGACAGTGTGAACACTGTGTGGACTCGCACACAGGGACAGTGTGAACACTGTGTGGACTCTCACACAGGGACAGTGTGAACACTGTGTGGACTCGCACACAGGGACACTGTGAACACTGTGTGGACTCGCACACCGGGACAGTGTGAACACTGTGTGGACTCTCACACAGGGACAGTGTGAACACTGTGTGGACTCTCACACAGGGACAGTGTGAACACTGTGTGGACTCGCACACAGGGACAGTGTGAACACTGTGTGGACTCGCACACAGGGACAGTGTGAACACTGTGTGGACTCTCACACAGGGACAGTGTGAACACTGTGTGGACTCTCACACAGGGACAGTGTGAACACTGTGTGGACTCTCACAGGGACAGTGTGAACACTGTGTGGACTCGCACACAGGGACAGTGTGAACACTGTGTGGACTCTCACAGGGACAGTGTGAACACTGTGTGGACTCTCACAGGGACAGTGTGAACACTGTGTGGACTCGCACAGGGACAGTGTGAACACTGTGTGGACTCTCACACAGGGACAGTGTGAATACTGTGTGGACTCTCTCACAGGGACAGTGTGAACACTGTGTGGACTCTCTCACAGGGACAGTGTGAACACTGTGTGGACTCTCTCACAGGGACAGTGTGAACACTGTGTGGACTCTCACACAGGGACAGTGTGAACACTGTGTGGACTCTCACACAGGGACAGTGTGAACACTGTGTGGACTCTCACACAGGGACAGTGTGAACACTGTGTGGACTTTCACACCGGGACAGTGTGAACACTGTGTGGACTCTCTCACAGGGACAGTGTGAACACTGTGTGGACTCGCACACCGGGACAGTGTGAACACTGTGTGGACTTGCACACCGGGACAGTGTGAACACTGTGTGGACTCTCACACAGGGACAGTGTGAACACTGTGTGGACTCTCACACAGGGACAGTGTGAACACTGTGTGGACTCTCACACCGGGACAGTGTGAACACTGTGTGGACTCTCACACAGGGACAGTGTGAACACTGTGGACTCTCACAGGGACAGTGTGAACACTGTGTGGACTCTCACACCGGGACAGTGTGAACACTGTGGACTCTCACAGGGACAGTGTGAACACTGTGTGGACTCTCACACAGGGACAGTGTGAACACTGTGTGGACTCTCACACAGGGACAGTGTGAACACTGTGGACTCTCACAGGGACAGTGTGAACACTGTGTGGACTCTCTCACAGGGACAGTGTGAACACTGTGTGGACTCTCACAGGGATAGTGTGAACACTGTGTGGACTCTCACACAGGGACAGTGTGAACACTGTGTGGACTCGCACACAGGGACAGTGTGAACACTGTGTGGACTCTCACACAGGGACAGTGTGAACACTGTGTGGACTCTCACACAGGGACAGTGTGAACACTGTTTGGACTCGCACACCGGGACAGTGTGAACTCGCACACCGGGACAGTGTGAACTCGCACACCGGGACAGTGTGAACTCGCACACGGGGACAGTGTGAACTCGCACACGGGGACAGTGTGAATGAAGTGAACACACACACGGGCACAGTATGAACAGACACAGGGGCAGTGTGAACACAGTGTAAACACACACAGGAACAATGTGAACACAGTGTGAACTCACGTGAATGCACAGGGACATTGTGAACACAATGTGAGCATATAAAGGGACAGTGTGAACTCACACATGGACAGTGTGAGCACTGAACACACACAGACAGTGTGAACACATACAGGGACAGTGTTTACATTGTGAACACTCACACAGATCCAGTGTGAACACACACAGGTACAGTGTGAACATAGATTGAACTCTCACGCAGGGACAGTGTGAACACACACACAGAGACAGTTTCAACACAATACGAACAAACACACCATGTACAGTGTGAACACACAGGGACAGTGTAAACACATATACAGGGTCAGTGTGAACATAGTGTGAACACACACACGGGCAGTGTGAACACACACGCAGGGACAGTGTGACCTCACGCAGGGTCAGTGTGAAAATGTACAGGCACAGTGTGAATACACACACAGGGACAGTGTCAACAGTGTGAACACACACACAGGGACAGTGTCAGCAGTGTGAACACACACACAGGGACAGTGTCAACAGTGTGAACACACACGGACATTATGAAAAGACACACCAGGATAGTGTAAACACAGTGTGAACAGATACACAGGGACAGTGTCAACACAGTGAACACACACACAGATGCAGTGTGAAAACACAGGGTCAGTGTGACCAGATTGAACACATATGCAGGGACAGTGTGAACACACACACAGGGACAGTGTGAACACATATGGGGACGTGTGGACACACGCACACACGGGGACAGTGTGAGGACAGTGTGAACACACATGGACAGTATGAACAGTTACACGGACAATGTAAACACAGTGTGAACACACACGGACAGTGTGGACAAAATAAACACATATGCAGGGACAGTGTGAACTCAGTGTGAACACACAGGGACAGTGTGAACATATATAGGGATGTGTGGACACACGCGGGGACAGTGTGAGCACAGTGTGAACACACACAGGGATAGTGTGAACAGATACATAGTGAGCACACACATGGGGACAGTGTGAGCACAGTGTGACCACACAGACAGGGACAGTGTGAACACAAAGGGTCATTATGAACACAGTGAACACACTCAGGTACAGTGTGAACACACACACAGGGACAGTGTGAACACACAATGATAGCATGAACATACACGGGGACTGTGTGGATACACACGGGGATAGTGTGAGCACACAAACATGGGGATGAGGTGAGCACACATACGGGGACAGGGTGTGCACACACACGGGGACAGTGGGAACACACACGGGGACAGGGTGAGCACACATACGGGGACAGGGTGTGTACACACAGACGGGGACAGTGGGAACACACATGGGGACTGGGTGAGCACACACATGGAATGGTGTGAACGCAGTGTAATCACACATGGACAGTGTAAACAGACACACAGTTTCAGTGTGAACATAGACAGGGACAGTGTGAACACACATGGGGTCAGTGTGAACACACACAAGGACAGTGTGAACTCACATGGGAACAGTGTGAACTCACACACAGGGACAGTGTGAACACACATGGGGACAGTGTGAATACAGTGTGAACTCACACACGGACAGTGTGAACACAGTGTGAACACAGTGTGAACTCATACACGGACAGTGTGAATACAATGTGAATTCAAACACAGTTACATTGTGAGCACACACAGGGACAGTGTGAACTCATACACAGTTACAGTGTGAGCACACACAGGGACAGTGTGAACACTGTGAACTTACACATAGGGATAGTGTGAACACTGTGTGAATATAGACGCAGGGACAGTGTGAACACACATGGGGACAGTGAGAACACTCACACGGGGACAGTGTGAACACTGAACACACACTGGGACAGTGTGAGCATGCACACAGGCACAGTGTGAACAGACACAGGGACAGTGTGAGCACAGTGTGAACACACACACAGGATCATTTTCAACATACGGGCAGTGTGAACACAGTGTAAACACACACAGGAACAATGTGAACACAGTGTGAACTCGCACATTGTGACAATGTAAACACACATAGGTACAATGTGAACAAACACACAGTGTGAACAGACACATAGGTACCGTGTAAACACAGTGTGAACACACACAGGGACAGTGTTCACACTGTGAACACTCACACAGGTATAGTGTGAACACAGTTTGAACACTGTGAACACACAAAGGGACAGTGTGAACATACAAGGAGAGTGTGAACATTGTGATGACACGCATGGACAGTGTCAGCACAGTATGAACACGCACATGGACTGTGTGAACACACACACGGAGACAGTTTCAATACAATACGAACACACACACAGGTACAGTGTGAACACACAGGGAAAGTGTGAATATGCACAGGATCAGTGTGAACATAGTATGAACACACACACGGACAGTGTGAACACACGCAGGGACAGTGTGAACTTGCACAGGGACAGTGTGAACACAGTCACCACATACACAGGGACAGTGTGAAAATGCACAGGGACAGTGTGAACACAGTTTGAACACATGGGGGCAGTGTGAACACACACAGGTACAGTGTGAACACACAGAAAGGGACAGTATGAACACACAGGTACAGTGTGAGCGCAGTGTGAAAACACAAGGACAGTATGAACACGCACAAAGAGACATTGTGAACACAATTAGGTACAGTGTAAACGCACACACAGGGACAGTGTGAACACAGTATGAACACACTTAGGTACAGTGTTGAACGCACACAGGGACAGTGTGAACACAGTATGAACACAGACAGTGTGAACACAATTTGAACACAGCATGAAACACATGGGGACAGTGTGAACACACGCAGGTACAGTGTGAATGCACACAAAGGGACAATGTGAACACAGTGTGAACTCACACACACGTACAGTGTGAGTGCAGTGTGAAGACACAAGGATAGTATGAACACGCACAAAAAGACATTGTGAACACACAGGTACAGTGTCAACACACGGACAGTGTGAACACATGCAGGGACAGTGTGAAGACGCACAGGAACAGTGTGAACACACATAGGGACAGACAGTGTGAACACACGAAAGGACAGTATGATCACAGTGTGAACTCACACACAGATACAGTGTGAATACACAGGGACAGTGAACACGAACAAAGAGACATTGTGAACACAGCGTGAACAAACACACACAAAGGGACAGTGTGAACACAGAGTGAACACACACAGCTACAGTGTAAGCATATTGTGAACATGCACAGGGACAGTGTGAACACAGTGACCACACACGCAGGGACTGTGTGAAAATGCACAGGGACAGTGTGAACACACACATGGATAAAGTGAACACACACAAACTGGGACAGAGCGAACACGGTGTGAACACACACAGGGACAGTGAGAACACACACAGAGACATTGTGAACATACACAGGATGGATAGTGGACGGTTCGTCAGTGGGAGGGTGGGGAGTGGACGGAGCGTCAGTGGGAGGGTATGGAGTGGATGGAGGGTCAGTGGGAGGTTGGGGAGTGGATGGAGGATCAGTGCGAGTGAAGGGAGTGGACGGAGGGACAGTGGGAGGGTGGGGAGAGGATGGCTGGTCAATGGGAGGGTGGGTAGTGGACGGTCGTTCGGTGTGAAGGTGGGGACTGGATGGTTGGTCATTGGGAGGGTGTGGAGTGGATGGAGGATCAGTGGGAGGGTGTGGAGTGGATGGTCGGTCAGTGGGAGGGTGGGGAGTGGATGGTCGGTCAGTGCGAGGGTGGGGAGTGGATGGTCGGTCAGTGCGAGGGTGGGGAGTGGATGGTCGGTCAGTGCGAGGGTGTGGAGTGGATGGAGGGTCAGTGGGAGGGTGTGGAGTGGATGGAGGGTCAGTGGGAGGGTGTGGAGTGGATGGAGGGTCAGTGGGAGGGTGTGGAGTGGATGGAGGGTCAGTGGGAGGGTGTGGAGTGGATGGAGGGTCAGTGGGAGGGTTCAATTCTCTCTTCCCCCTTTCTCATATTGTCTCTCCCTCACTCACTCCCCTCTCATTATCTTTCTCTCTTCCCTTCTCCCTCCTCTCCTCTAACCCTGTCCCTCTGCCCTTCCTTTCTCACTCCCCCTGTCCCCCTCTCTCTCTCCCGTCCCCCTCTCTCTCTCTCTCTCCCGTCCCCCTCTCTCTCTCTCTCTCCCGTCCCCCTCTCTCTCTCTCTCTCCCGTCCCCCCCTCTCTCTCTCTCTCTCCCGTCCCTCTCTCTCTCTCTCTCTCCCATCCCTCTCTCACTCTCTCTCTCTCTCTCCCGTCCCTCTCTCTCTCTCTCTCTCTCTCTCCCGTCCCCCTCTCTCTCTCTCCCGTCCCCCTCTCTCTCTCTCTCTCCCTCCCGTCCCTCTCTCTCTCCCTCCCGTCTCTCTCTCTCTCTCCCGTTCCCCCCCCTCTCTCTCTCCCGTTCCCCCCCCTCTCTCTCTCTCTCTTCCTCCCGTCCCCCCATCTCTCTCTCTCTCTCTCTCTCCCGTCCCCCTTTCTCTCTCTCTCTCTCCCGTCTCTCTCTCTCTCTCTCCCGTCCCCCTTTCTCTCTCTCTCTCTCCCGTCCCCCTTTCTCTCTCTCTCTCTCCCGTCCCCCTTTCTCTCTCTCTCTCTCCCGTCTCTCTCTCTCTCTCTCTCTCCCGTCCCCCTTTCTCTCTCTCTCTCTCTCCCGTCTCTCTCTCTCTCTCTCTCTCTCCCGTCCCCCTTTCTCTCTCTCTCTCTCCCGTCCCCCACTCTCTCTCCCCTGTCCTTTTCTGCCTCTCTCCTCGCCCCCTTTCTCTCTCTCCCCGCCCCCCCTCTCTCTCCCCGCCCCCCCTCTCTCTCCCCTGTCTCCCTCTGCCTCTCTCCCTGCCCCCTATTCTCTCCCCCCTCTCTCTCCCTGCCTCTCTCTCTCTCGTCCTCCTCTCTCACTCCCCTGTCCCCTTTCTCCCTGACACTCTCCCCATCTCTATCTCTTTCCCCGTTTCTCACTCTCTTTCCCCGTTTCTCACTCTCTTTCCCCGTTTCTCACTCTCTTTCCCCCTCTCTCTTTCCTCATCTCCCTCTCCCCCGTCCCTATCTCCCTCTCCCCCGTCCCTATCTCCCTCTCCCCCTCACTCTGCCCCTCTCCCCCGTCCCTATCTCCCTCTCCCCCTCACTCTGCCCCTCTCCCCCGTCCCTATCTCCCTCTCCCCCTCACTCTGCCCCTCTCCCCCTCACTCTGCCCCTCTCCCCCTCACTCTGCCCCTCTCCCCCTCACTCTGCCCCTCTCCCCCTCACTCTGCCCCTCTCCCCCTCACTCTGCCCCTCTCCCCCTCACTCTGCCCCTCTCCCCCTCACTCTGCCCCTCTCCCCCTCACTCTGCCCCTCTCCCCCTCACTCTGCCCCTCTCCCCCTCACTCTGCCCCTCTCCCCCTCACTCTGCCCCTCTCCCCCTCTTTCTCTCCCCCACTTTCTCTCCCCCATCCCCTCTCTCCCCCTGTCATCACTTTCTCTCTCCCCCACATCTCTCTTTCTCCCTCTCCCCTGTCTCTCTCTCTCTCTCTCTCCCCGTCCCTCTCCCTCTCCCCGTCTCTTTCCCTCTCCCCGTCTCTTTCCCTCTCCCCGTCTCTTTCCCTCTCCCCGTCTCTTTCCCTCTCCCCGTCTCTTTCCCTCTCCCCGTCTCTTTCTCTCCCCGTCTCTTTCTCTCCCCGTCTCTTTCTCTCCCCGTCTCTTTCTCTCCCCGTCTCTTTCTCTCCCCGTCTCTTTCTCTCCCCGTCTCTTTCTCTCCCCGTCTCTTTCTCTCCCCGTCTCTTTCTCTCCCCGTCTCTTTCTCTCCCCGTCTCTCTCTCTCTCCCCGTCTCTTTCTCTCCCCGTCTCTTTCTCTCCCCGTCTCTTTCTCTCCCCGTCTCTTTCTCTCCCCGTCTCTTTCTCTCCCCGTCTCTTTCTCTCCCCGTCTCTTTCTCTCCCCGTCTCTTTCTCTCCCCGTCTCTTTCTCTCCCCGTCTCTCTCTCTCTCCCCGTCTCTCTCTCTCTCCCCGTCTCTCTCTCTCTCTCTCCCTGTCTCTCCCTCTCCCCTGTCCCTTTCTCCCACTGTCCCCCCTCCCCCTTCATTTCTCTCCCTCTCTCTGTCTTTCCCTCTCCCTCTCTCTCTCCCCCTGTCCCCTCTCTCTGATCCCAATTGCCCCTCTCTCTCCCTGTCCCCTCTCCCCCGAACCCTCTCTCACTCTCCCCCGACCCCTCTCCCCCATCCCCTCTCTCTCTCTCTATCTCTCTCTCTCTCCCTCCCGCTTGTCCCCTCTCTCTCCCGTGTGTCTCTCTCTCTCCCCACCGTCTCCCTTTTCTGTCTCTCCCCGTATCCCTCTCTCCCTCTCCCCGTATCCCTCTCTCCCTCTCCCCTGTCTCTCTACCCCGTCCCCTCTCTCTCCCCATCTCTATCTCTCCCCATCTCTCACCCCATCTCTCTCTCTCTCCCTCTCTCCCCCTCATCTCTCTCTCTCTCCCCCTCATCTCTCTCCCTCTCTCCCCCTCATCTCTCCCACTCTCTCCATGTCCCTCTCCCCCTCATTTCTCTGCCTCTCTCTCCGCCCCACTCCCTTTCTCTCTCACTCTCTCACACGTGTCGCTCCCTCCTCTGTTTCTCTCTCCCCCGTCCCCACTCTCTCTCTCTCTCCCTCCATCCCCCCTCTCTCCTCCTGCCCCCTCTCTGTCTCCCCCTGTCACCCCTCTCTCACTCCCCATGTACTCTCTCTCCCCCTCTCTCTCCGCCTGTCCCCCTCTCTCTCCACCTGTCCCCCTCTCCCTCCCTCTGTCCCCCTCTCCCTCCCTCTGTCCCCCTCTCCCTCCTCCTGCCCCCCTCTCTCCCCCCTGTCCCCCTTTCTCTCCCCTTGTCCCCCTTTCTCTCCCCTTGTCCCCCTTTCTCTCCCCCTGTCCCCCTTTCTCTTCCCCCTGTCCCCCTTTCTCTCCCCTCTGTCCCCTTTCTCTCCCCCGTCCCCTTTCTCTCCCCCTGTCCCCCTTTCTCTCCCCCTGTCCCCCTTTCTCTCCCCCTGTCCCCCTTTCTCTCCCCCTGTCCCCCTTTCTCTCCCCTGTCTCTTCTCTCTCCCCTATTCCTTCTCTCTCCCCCTGTCCCCTCTCTCTCCCTGTCACCTGCTGTCCCCCCTCTCCCCCCATGTCCCACCCTCTCTCTCCCCCCATGTCCCTCTTCTCTCTCCCCCCATGTCCCCCCTCTCTCTCTCCCCCCATGTCCCCCCTCTCTCTCTCCCCCCATGTCCCCCCTCTCTCTCTCCCCCCATGTCCCCCCTCTCTCTCTCCCCCCATGTCCCACCCTCTCTCTCCCCCCATGTCCCTCTTCTCTCTCCCCCCATGTCCACCCTCTCTCTCCCCCCATGTCCCCCCTCTCCCCCCATGTCCCACCCTCTCTCTCCCCCCATGTCCCTCTTCTCTCTCCCCCCATGTCCCCCCTCTCTCTCTCCCCCCATGTCCCCCTCTCCCTCTCCCCCCATGTCCCCCCTCTCTCTCTCTCCCCATGTCCCCCCTCTCCCCCCATGTCCCCCTCTCTCTCTCCCCCCATGTCCCCCTCTCTCTCTCCCCCCATGTCCCCCTCTCTCTCTCCCCCCATGTCCCCCTCTCTCTCTCCCCCCATGTCCCCCTCTCTCTCTCCCCCCATGTCCCCCCTCTCTCTCCCCCCATGTCCCCCCTCTCTCTCCCCCCATGTCCCCCCTCTCTCTCCCCCCATGTCCCCCCTCTCCCCCCATCACCTTCTCTCTCTCCTGCTGTCCCACCTCTCTCCCCATGTACCCTTTCTCTTTCCTAATTCCCCCCTCTCCCCATACCTCCCCTCTCTCTCCCCATGTCCCCCCTCTCCCCATGCCTCCCCTCACTCCCCATGTCCCTCCTCTCTCTCCCCATGTCCCCCTCTCCCCATGCCTCCCCTCTCTCCCCATGTCCCCGCTCTCTCTCCCCATGTCCCACCTCCCTCTCCCCTGTCCGCCCTCTCTCCTCCCCATGCCCCATCTCTCTCTCCCTATGCCGCTCTCTCCCATCCCTTCACCGTCCCTCTCCCCCTCTCCCTGCCTCTCTCTCTCCCCGTCCCTCCTCTTCGCTCTTGCCATGCCCCCTCCCTCTCTCCCCACACCCCTCCCTCTCTCTCTCCCCTGATCCTCCCCCTCTCTCTTCCCCTCCCTCAATCTCTCCCCGTCCCTCAATCTCTTATCCTCCTCTCTCCCCCTGTCCTTCCCCCTCTCTGTCGCCCTGCCCCCCATCTCTCTCTCCCTGTCCTGCCACCTCTCTCTCCCCTGATCTTCGCCCTCTCTCTCCCCTGTCTCTGCCCCTCTTTCATCCTGACCCTATCTCTCTCTCCCGACCCCCTCTCACCCATGTCCCTCTCTCACCCATGTCCCTCTCTCTCTCTTCCCTGACCCTCTCTCTCCCCGTCCCACTCTCTCTCTCCCCGTCCCACTCTCTCTCTCCCCGTCCCACTCTCTCTCTCCCCGTCCCACTCTCTCTCACCCATGTCCCTCTCTCTCTCTTCCCTGACCCTCTCTCTCCCCGTCCCACTCTCTCTCTCCCCGTCCCACTCTCTCTCTCCCCGTCCCACTCTCTCTCTCCCCGTCCCACTCTCTCTCTCCCCGTCCCACTCTCTCTCTCCCCGTCCCACTCTCTCTCTCCCCGTCCCACTCTCTCTCTCCCCGTCCCACTCTCTCTCTCCCCGTCCCACTCTCTCTCTCCCCGTCCCACTCTCTCTCTCCCCGTCCCACTCTCTCTCTCCCCGTCCCACTCTCTCTCTCCCCGTCCCACTCTCTCTCTCCCCGTCCCACTCTCTCTCTCCCCGTCCCACTCTCTCTCTCCCCGTCCCACTCTCTCTCTCCCCGTCCCACTCTCTCTCTCCCCGTCCCACTCTCTCTCTCCCCGTCCCACTCTCTCTCTCCCCGTCCCACTCTCTCTCTCCCCGTCCCACTCTCTCTCTCCCCGTCCCACTCTCTCTCTCCCCGTCCCACTCTCTCTCTCCCCGTCCCACTCTCTCTCTCCCCGTCCCACTCTCTCTCTCCCCGTCCCACTCTCTCTCTCCCCGTCCCACTCTCTCTCTCCCCGTCCCACTCTCTCTCTCCCCGTCCCACTCTCTCTCTCCCCGTCCCACTCTCTCTCTCCCCGTCCCACTCTCTCTCTCCCCGTCCCACTCTCTCTCTCCCCGTCCCACTCTCTCTCTCCCCGTCCCACTCTCTCTCTCCCCGTCCCACTCTCTCTCTCCCCGTCCCACTCTCTCTCTCCCCGTCCCACTCTCTCTCTCCCCGTCCCACTCTCTCTCTCCCCGTCCCACTCTCTCTCTCCCCGTCCCACTCTCTCTCTCCCCGTCCCACTCTCTCTCTCCCCGTCCCACTCTCTCTCTCCCCGTCCCACTCTCTCTCTCCCCGTCCCACTCTCTCTCTCCCCGTCCCACTCTCTCTCTCCCCGTCCCACTCTCTCTCTCCCCGTCCCACTCTCTCTCTCCCCGTCCCACTCTCTCTCTCCCTGTCCCCTCTCTCTCTCTCCCTGTCCCCCCCTTTCTCCCATTCTCCCCGCCCCTCTCTCTCTCCCCCTCTCCCTGTCCCCCCCCACCCCCTTATTTACACAGATATTGTAACTGAGGACCAGCCTGCACCTTGTGCCCACTCTGGCCATGGGCACCACTGCCCCATCAATGGCACCGAGTGTCGATCTGGCTGGCCTGGACCCAACAGTGGCATCACTCACTTCGATAACTTTGGCTTTGCCATGCTGACTGTGTATCAGTGCATCACCATGGAGGGCTGGACTGACGTCTTATACTGGGTAAGTGACGCTATGTGTGTGACGGTGGGCTCCGTCACTCTCACACTCACCCTGCAGGACGTCCGATTGAAATGACGGCTCCTTCTCCTTACAAAGTGGAGGCCTGGACAGACCAGTTTTGTGGAAGAGCAGGAGAACCTGTCACGGTTCAACCGTCTCTTCCAGGCTGTGCTGGGAACAGTTGGAATGGAGGTTAGACTGGGCTTCAGTGCGGAGCTCCATACTAAAATTTACCAATTAATTTGAAATAATAATCAAAGTTTCAATCAGACAGCCCTCACATCTCTGAAAGAAATCAACCTCTGATGGAAGGGCCCTTTGTCTGTTCCTGTCCTCGACTGCCTTCGGTACGTCCTTGACTTTGTGGCGTTAAACACTGCGATCTGTACAGTAACTGGCTGGTGACTGGAGGCCCTGTCAAAATGGCGGATTTAGAGGGTCATTGTCACAGCAGACCAGAGGGTTCAGTAGCACACCATTCCCGGGATAGGCCCCACACATCACTCCCGGGATAGGCCCCACACATCACTCCCGGGATAGGCCCCACACATCACTCCCGGGATAGGCCCCACACATCACTCCCGGGATAGGCCCCACACATCACTCCCGGGATAGGCCCCACACATCACTCCCGGGATAGGCCCCACACATCACTCCCGGGATAGGCCCCACACATCACTCCCGGGATAGGCCCCACACATCACTCCCGGGATAGGCCCCACACATCACTCCCGGGATAGGCCCCACACATCACTCCCGGGATAGGCCCCACACATCACTCCCGGGATAGGCCCCACACATCACTCCCGGGATAGGCCCCACACATCACTCCCGGGATAGGCCCCACACATCACTCCCGGGATAGGCCCCACACATCACTCCCGGGATAGGCCCCACACATCACTCCCGGGATAGGCCCCACACATCACTCCCGGGATAGGCCCCACACATCACTCCCGGGATAGGCCCCACACATCACTCCCGGGATAGGCCCCACACATCACTCCCGGGATAGGCCCCACACATCACTCCCGGGATAGGCCCCACACATCACTCCCGGGATAGGCCCCACACATCACTCCCGGGATAGGCCCCACACATCACTCCCGGGATAGGCCCCACACATCACTCCCGGGATAGGCCCCACACATCACTCCCGGGATAGGCCCCACACATCACTCCCGGGATAGGCCCCACACATCACTCCCGGGATAGGCCCCACACATCACTCCCGGGACAGGCCCCACACATCACTCCCGGGACAGGCCCCACACATCACTCCCGGGACAGGCCCCACACATCACTCCCGGGATAGGCCCCACACATCACTCCCGGGATAGGCCCCACACATCACTCCTGGGATAGGCCCCACACATCACTCTCGGGATAGGCCCCACACATCACTCTCGGGATAGGCCCCACACATCACTCCCGGGATAGGCCCCACACATCACTCCCGGGATAGGCCCCACACATCACTCTCGGGATAGGCCCCACACATCACTCCCGGGATAGGCCCCACACATCACTCTCGGGATAGGCCCCACACATCACTCTCGGGATAGGCCCCACACATCACTCTCGGGATAGGCCCCACACATCACTCCCGGGATAGGCCCCACACATCACTCTCGGGATAGGCCCCACACATCACTCTCGGGATAGGCCCCACACATCACTCTCGGGATAGGCCCTTCATTAGTATAAATGCTCTAACCTGCAAGTTGTTGCTGATGATGAGGTTGAAGTATCCAATACTGACCACGGACTGAGGAGGGGAGAGGAGAGTCACAGGGTCACGGACTGAGGGAGGGGAGAGGGTCACAAGGTCACGGACTGAGTGAGGGGAGGGGGGCCACAGGGTCACATTTTTTTTATTTGTTCATGGGATGTGGGCGTCGCTGGCGAGGCCAGCATTTATTGCCCATCCCGAATTAACCTTGAGAAGGTGGTGGTGAGCCGCCTTCTTGAACCGCTGCAGTCCGTGTGGTGACGGTTCTCCCACAGTGCTGTTAGGAAGGGAGTTCCAGGATTTTGACCCAGCGACGATGAAGGAACGGCGATATATTTCCAAGACGGGATGGTGTGTGACTTGGAGGGGAACGTGCAGGTGGTGTTGTTCCCATGCGCCTGCTGCTCTTGTCCTTCTAGGTGGTAGAAGTCGCGGGTTTGGGAGGTGCTGTCGAAGAAGCCTTGGCGAGTTGCTGCAGTGCATCATGTGGATGGTACACACTGCAGCCACAGTGCGCCGGTGGTGAAGGGAGTGAATGTTTAGGGTGGTGGATGGGGTGCCAATCAAGCGGCTTGGATGGTGAGGAGGAGAGAGAGGTTACAGGGTCATGGAGTGAGGCAGGGAGGGGTCCCAGGGTCACGGACTGTGGAGGCGAGAGAGGGGTCACAGAGTCACGGACTGAGGACGGGAGATGGGTCGCAGGGTCACGGACTGAGGGAGGGGAGAGAGGGGTCACAGAGTCATAGAGTTATACAGCACGGATAGAGGCCCTTCGGCCCATCGTGTCTGCGCCGGCCATCAAGCCCTGTCTACTCTAATCCCATATTCCAGCATTTGGTCCGTAGCCTTGTATGCTATGGCATTTCAAGTGCTCATCCAAATGCTTCTTGAATGTTGTGAGGGTTCCTGCCTCCACAACCCTTTCAGGCAGTGAGTTCCAGACTCCAACCACCCTCTGGGTGAAAAAGTTCATTCTCAAATCCCCTCTAAACCTCCCGCCTTTTACCTTGAATCTATGTCCCCTTGTTATAGAACCCTCAACGAAGGGAAAAAGCTCCTTAGAATCCATCCTATCTGTGCCCCTCATAATTTTGTACACCTCAATCATGTCCCCCCTCAGCCTCCTCTGCTCCAAGGAAAACAAACCCAATCTTCCCAGTCTCTCTTCATAGCTGAAGCGCTCCAGCCCTGGTAACATCCTGGTGAATCTCCTCTGCACCCTCTCCAAAGCGATCACATCCTTCCTGTAGTGTGGCGACCAGAACTGCACACAGTACTCCAGCTGTGGCCTAACCAGTGTTTTATACAGCTCCATCATAACCTCCTTGCTCTTATATTCTATGCCTCGGCTAATAAAGGCAAGTATCCCATATGCCTTCTTTACCACCTTATCTACCTGTTCCGCCGCCTTCAGGGATCTGTGAACTTGCACACCAAGATCCCTCTGACCCTCTGTCTTGCCTAGGGTCCTCCCATTCATTGTGTATTCCCTTGCCTTGTTAGTCCCTCCAAAGTGCATCACCTCGCACTTTTCCGGGTTAAATTCCATTTGCCACTGTTCCGCCCATCTGACCAACCCATCTATATCGTCCTGCAGACTGAGGCTATCCTCCTCGCTATTTACCACCCTACCAATTTTTGTATCATCAGCGAACTTACTGATCATACCTTTTACATTCATATCCAAGTCATTAATGTAGACCACAAACAGCAAGGGACCCAGCACCGATCCCTGTGGTACCCCACTGGCCACAGGCTTCCAGTCACAAAAACAACCTTCGACCATCACCCTCTGCCTTCTGCCACTAAGCCAGTTTTGTATCCAAAGTGCCAAGGCACCCTGGATTCCATGGGATCGTACTTTCTTGACCAGTCTCCTGTGCGGGACTTTATCGAAGGCCTTACTGAAATCCATGTATACCACATCCACTGCGTTACCCTCATCCACACGCCTAGTCACCCCCTCAAAAAATTCAATCAAATTAGTCAGACATGATCTTCCCTTGACAAAGCCATGTTGACTATCCCTGATTAATCCTTGCTTCTCCAAGTGGAGACTAATTTTGTCCTTCAGAATTTTTTCCAATAATTTTCCTACCACTGATGTTAGGCTCACTGGCCTGCAGTTCCCCGGTTTTTCCCTACTCCCCTTCTTGAATAATGGTACTACATTAGCGGTTCTCCAGTCCTCTGGCACATCCCCTGTGGCCAGAGAGGTTCTGAATATATGTGTCAGAGCCCCCGCAATCTCCTCCTTTGCCTCACACAGTAGCCTGGGATACATTTCGTCCGGGCCTGGGGATTTATCCATTTTTAGGCCTGCTAAAACCGCCAATACCTCCTCCCGCTCGATGTTAATTTGTTCGAGTATATCACAGTCCCCCTGTCGTATTTCTATGTCTACATCGTCCTTCTCCATAGTGAAAACAGATGCAAAAAATTAATTTAGAACCCCTCCTACATCTGCCGGCTCCACACACAGATTGCCATTTTTGTCCCTAATGGGCCCTATTTTTTCCCTAGTCATCCTCTTACCCTTAATATACTTATAAAACATCTTAGGATTTTCCTTTATTTTGCTCGCCAGTGTTATTTCATGGCCCCTCCTTGATCTCCTAATTTCTTTTTTAAGTATCCCCCTGCACTTTTTGTACTCCTCTAGGGCTTCCTCCGTCTTTAGCCTTTTGTATCTGCCAGAAGCCCTCCTTTTTTTCCTAATCCATTCTCGTATATCCCCTGACATCCAAGGTTCCCTGGAGTTCTTGGAACCACCCTTGACCTTTACGGGAACATGTTGCCATTGTATGGTCTCAATCTCCCTTCTGAAAGACTCCCATTGCTCCGATGCGGATTTTCCGACAAGCAGCTGATCCCAGTCCATTTTGGCCAGATCCTGCCTTATCCTATTAAAATCGGCCTTCCCCCAATTTAGAACCTTTATTTCCGGCCCCTCCCTGTCCTTTTCCATGACCACCATAAATCTCACCGAATTATGGTCACTGTCACCAAAGTGCTCACCTACTAGCACTTCTTCCACTTGGCCGGCCACATTCCCTAGAATTAGGTCCAGTACCGCCCCCTCTCTTGTAGGACTTTCTACATGCTGGCTCAAAAAGCTCTCCTGGATGCACGTTAAGAATTTTGTACCCTCTAAGCCTTTTACACTCTGAGTATCCCAGTTAATATTGGGGAAGTTGAAATCCCCCACTATTATTACCCTATTATTTGCACAATTTTCTGAGATTTGCCTACATATCTGTTCCTCTATCTCCCCCTGACTGTTTGGGGGCCTATAGTACACTCCCATCAAAGTGCTTGCCCCCTTTTTGTTTTTAAGCTCCACCCATATGGCCTCATTAGAGGAACCTGCTAATATATCATCCCTCCTTATGGCAGTAATTGATTCTTTAATTAATATTGCGACCCCCCTCCTCTTATACCTCCCCCTCTGTCTCGCCTGAAGATTTTGTACCCCGGAATATTGAGCTGCCAGTCTTGCCCCTCCCTCAACCATGTCTCTGTGACAGCAACAATATCATACTCCCATGTGTTTATCAACACCTTCAGTTCATCCACCTTATTCGCAAGACTCCTTGCATTAAAATAGATGCCATCCAGCCTTGCCCTCACATATTTGCCCTGTCTTCCAAGCTGACTTGTTTTTTTCTCTATGTTTGGCTGCACATCACCCCCTATTGTAGCTCCACTCTGTATCCCATCCCCCTGCCAAGTTAGTTTAAACCCCCCCCAACAGTGCTAGCAAACCTCCCCGCAAGGATATTTGTCCCGCTCTGGTTCAGGTGCAACCCGTCCGACTTGTACAAGTCCCACCTTCCCCAGAAGCAGGCCCAGTGATCCAGGAAACTGAAACCCTCCCTCCTGCACCAACTCTTTAGCCACGCATTCATCTGTTCTATCCTCCTATTTCTATACTCACTGGCCCGTGGCACTGGGAGTAATCCAGAGATTACAACCTTTGAAGTCCTGCTCTTTAATCTGCTACCTAGCTCCCTAAATTCTTGATGCAGGACCTCATCTCCCTTCCTACCTATGTCGTTGGTCCCAATGTGGACCACGACCTCTGCCTGCTCCCCCTCCCCCTTGAGAATGCCCTGTAGCCGCTCAGTGACATCCATGACCCTGGCACCAGGGAGGCAACAAACCATCCTGGAGTCATGTTTACGGCCACAGAAACGCCTGTCTGTTCCCATTACGACAGAATCCCCTACCACTATAGCAGAGGAGGGGAGAAAGGGGTCGCAGGGTCACGGACTGAGGAGGGGAGAGAGGGGTCACAGGGTCACGGACTGAGGGAGGGGTCCCAGGGTCACGGACTGAGGAGGGGAGAGAAGGGTCACAGGGTCACGGACTGAGGGAGGGGAGAGAGGGGTCACAGAGTCACGGACTGAGGACGGGAGAGAGGGGTCACAGGGTCACGGACTGAGGGAGGGATCCCAGGGTCACGGACTGAGAAGGGGAGAGAGGGGTCACAGGGTCACGGACTGAGGGAGGGGAGAGAGGGGTCACAGGGTCAAGGACTGTGGAGGAGAGAGGGGCGCAGGGTCACGGACTGAGGGAAGGGAAGGGGACACAGGGTCACAGACTGAGGGAAGGAGGGGGGTCACAGGGTCAGGAACTGAGGGAGCAGGGCCTTGTGTGACATGGTCGAGAGTGAAGCCTTTTGTTTTTGAGCCCTGATCTCACTGGTGGGGAACAGCCCAGACACTGTCAGCTCGGGCTGATGGACGGGCGTGTTCAGTGCACAATAAATACAAGCTTACCCCATCTTAACTTCACTTCGTTTAGTTTTACACTATTCTTAACCTGACTCTCTGTGTGGGTCAAGGGCAAAGGTCAGAGGGTGAGTGTTGTTGAGACGCGCCCAGTGATCAGGCGGCTGGGCTTTGTACCTTTTAAACATTTGTGTCTATACTGATTGTTTAACAAGTCACCCCCCCACCTGTGAAGCAGCAGCGACACAAGGCTGCCATTTGATTCACTCTCGACAAACAGCACAGGAACCACTTAAAACTGTCCCAGCTAGCACTTCCTGTAATAATATCTCCTCCTTTCTCTGGCCCAGTGTCAGACATGGTGACCCTGTGCCCAGCTCACGCCCTGTGTCTGTCCCTACAGGTGAACGATGCCATTGGCAACGAGTGGCCCTGGATCTACTTTGTCAGCCTCATCCTGCTGGGATCTTTCTTCGTGCTCAATCTGGTCCTGGGCGTCCTGAGCGGGTGAGTGGAGTCAAACAACATTGCAGCACAGAAACAGGCCATTCCCATCAAATCCGGGCCCATCATTCTCTCCGCATGAGTCATCCAGTCTAATCCCACTCTCCCTCAGTCCTCATACCATTTAATATCCCACCCAGTCCAATCCACTCTCCCCTCACTTCACATACCCATTAATATCCCACCCAGTCTAATCCCACTCTCCCCTCACTCCCCATACCCTTTAATATCCCACCCAATCTAATCCCACTCTCCCCTCACTCCCCATACCCTTCAATATCCCACCCAGTCTAATCCCACTCTCTCCTCACTCCCCATACCAAATAACATCCCACCCAGGCTAATACCTCCCTCCCCTCACTCCCCATCCCCTTTAATATCCTACCCAGTCTAATTCCACTCTCCCCTCACTCCCCCAACCCTTTAATATCCCACCCAGTTTAATCCCACTCTACCCTCACTCCCCATACACTTTAAAAGCCCACCCAATCTAATCCCGCACTCCCCTCACTACCCATATACATTAATATTCCACCCAGCCTAATCCCACTCTCCCCTCACTCCCCATACCCTTTAATGGGCAGCAATTTAGCACCCGCGATCGGGTGCGTTCCTGGCGGGGGGGACCCGAAAATCGTGAAATCCCGGAGCGGGACCGGAGCCCGCCTCGAACCCGCGCACTTCCGGGTTCCCCGCTGACGCGCCGGCGTGCGCGCACAGCCTCCGCTGATGGGAATCCCGCAGGCAATTAAGGCCAGCGGGGTGCCACTTGAAGGTATTTATTTGGCTTGTTCAGGTCATTAACTGACCTGATTAAGGGATGATGTGAGGAGGGGTGGGATTTCAGAGCAACCTGGGACTGTTTCCCACACTGGGGGAAACACTCCCAGTTCAAATGGACGTGTTGTAGCCATCAGCCTGTGGCAGCTGCAAAGGTCCATTTGACAGGTCGGTGGGGGGGAGACCCTCACTCATTGCAGGAGGCCACTCTGTCACTTGGGACAAAGTTTGGCCTCCACCACCCTCCTCCTGACAATCAAAGTCACCAACTTGCACATTTACCCTGGGGTCCAGAGACATGTACCAAACTTGCGGACCCCCTCAGATGTACATCTTCCGGATGGGGGCCCGCCGTAGCTGCAGTCATGACCTCCTCGGAGGGCGAACAGCATCACCAGCCTCACCAGCCTCGCCGTCCACCTCTGACACGTGGAGCTCCACAACACAGTGCTGTGACACATCCACCTGCACAGCAGGAGGGAGGGCTACCGCAGAGAGAGATGGGTCGCAGAGGGCACTACCCTCGCCGCAGGTTCCACAGACCGAGGCTCAGCTTCCTGGACCTCTCTGAGCAGCAGTGCACACGGAGGCTCAGAGTCACTCGACATGTAGTCGTGGACATCTGCAGCCTCCTTCATGCCGAGCTGCTCCCGGCTGGCCCGAGCACCATCTTCTTACCTGTCGCTGTCAAAGTCACCACTGCCCTCAACAACTTCTCCTCCGCATCCTTCCAGGGTGCCACTGGGGACATCGCCGACATCTCTCAGTCGTCTGCATAAAAGAGCCCTGCAAATACACCTACACCCACTCTGCAGTGACACAATGGGTGGCATCAGTTGTGGGTCTTCATTGTGATCCTCAGGAAAGGGCATTATTGCTCAAACCAGACAAGATTCGCAAAGACATGGCAGTAGTGGTGCCAATATAATATGTAATGTGAGTTGGTCAGAAATTCAACATAAGTAACAACCATGACAAACCCTCAAACACCCTTGTTCATCCCCTTCATGCTCACGACACGTTTGCCTTACGCTGCCTACTGCACATATGTGATGCATGCCCTGTGGCTGCAGCACAGGTGGTGGCAGGTTGAATGAGGCTGACCGTGAAAGAGATGCACGAGAGGGTGAGTATGGGATAGAGCCATGAGATTGTATGAGGATTGGGTTGAGTGGTAGTGGTGGGATGAGTACTGGCGAGGTGAGTAAGTGCAGGTAAGATGAGGATGAGCTTTGAGTGGGTGTGAGGGGTGATGTGACAGAGTAGTGTTGGCACTGCAGAAGGAGATGTGGGGTGGGGGCGGTGATGTGGCAGACGGAGTGTAGGGGAAAGAGTAAGTGAACTCACTGTGGCTGACCTACTGAGGTCATTGCAGCGCCTCCTGCACTGTATGCAGGTGGGCGATATGTTGGTGGTGCAGGTGACCTCCTCTGCCACCTCGAGCCCGGCCTTCTTGGTGGCAGAGGCAGGCCGCTTCCTCCCGCCCGCCGGGGGGGGGAAGATCTCTGTCCTCCCCCTCCTCCTCACCCCATGTATTGATATCTGGAGTGAGGCATCATTAAACTGGGAGCAGCCTTCCCCCTGGGCTGCTCCATGCTGTGATTTTTTCTATTTCTTGCAGCATCTGTCAGTGGAGGACTGCCCCTTTAAATAGAGGTCCTCCAGCTGACAGACCTTACTGCGCATGCGCAGCCCGCCCGACGCACAGATCAGCAGTGGGGAACCCGGAGGAGCAGGAAAGTGAATCCAATTAGGCTACGATCGCGCGGGGAGCTGACTGATTTCGCCGCGCGCGTTACCCACACACCTCATAGCCCACCGCCGAAAGCCCGCAACCCTGGTAACATCGGGCCCAATATCCCACCAGTCTAACCCACTCTCCCCTCACTAACCATATCCATTAATATCCGACCCAGACAAATCCCACTCTCCCCTCACTCCCCGTACCCATTCATATCCGACCCAGACGAATCCCACTCTCCCCTCACTCCCCGTACCCATTCATATCCGACCCAGACGAATCCCACTCTCCCCTCACTCCCCGTACCCATTCATATCCGACCCAGACAAATCCCACTCTCCCCTCACTCCCCGTACCCTTGAATAACCCACCAGTCTAACCCACTGTCCCCTCACTACCTATAACCATTTAACATCCCATCCAGTCTAATCCCTCACTCCCTATACCGTTTAATACCCCACCCAGTCCAATCACCCCCTCCCCTTACTCCCCATACCCTTCAATATCCCACCCAGTCCAATCCCACTCTCCCCTCACTCCCCATACCCTTTAATATCCCACCCAGTCTAATCCCACTCTCCCCTTACTCCCCATACCCTTCAATATCCCACCCAGTCCAATCCCACTCTCCCCTTACTCCCCATACCCTTCAATATCCCACCCAGTCCAATCCCACTCTCCCCTCACTCCCCATACCCTTTAATATCCCACCCAGTCTAATCCCACTCTCCCCTCACTCCCCGTACCCATTCATATCCGACCCAGACTAATCCCACTCTCCCCTCACTCCCCATACCCTTTAATATCCCACCCAGTCTAATCCCACTCTCCCCTCACTCCCCGTACCCTTCAATATCCCACCCAGTCCAATCCCACTCTCCCCTCACTACCCACACCCTTTAATATCCCACCCAGTCTAATCCCACTCTCCCTCACTCCCCACACCCTTTAATATCCCACCCACTCTAATCCCACTCTCCCCTCACTCCCCGTTCTCATTAATATTCCACCCAGTCTAATCCCACTCTCCCCTCACTCCCGATACCCTTTAATATCCCACCCAGTCTAATCCCACTCTCCCCTCACTCCCCATACCCTTTAATATCCCACCCACTCTAATCCCACTCTCCCCTCACTCCCCGTACCCATTAATATTCCACCCAGTCTAATCCCACTCTCCCCTCACTCCCGATACCCTTTAATATCCTACCCAGTCTAATCCCACTCTCCCCTCACTCCCCACACCCTTTAATATTCCACCCAGTCTAATCCCTCCCTCCCCTCACACCCCATACCATTTAATATCCCACCCAGTCTAATCCCACTCTCCCCTCACTCCCCATACCCTTTAATATCCCACCCAGTCTAATTCCACTCTCCCCAAAATCCCCCAACCCTTTAATATCCCACCCAGTCTAATCCCAATCTCCCTCAGTCCTCATACCCTTTAATATCCCACCAGTCTAAACCACTGTCCCCTCACGACCCATATCCATTAATATTCCACCCAGTCCAATCCCACTCTCCCCTCACTCCCCATACCCTTTAATATCCCACGCAGTCTAATCCTACTCTACCCTCACTCCCCGTACCCTTTAATATCCCACCCAGTCTAATCCCACTCTCCCCTCACTCCCCATACCCTTTAATATCCCACCCAGTCTAATTCCACTCTCCCCAAAATCCCCCAACCCTTTAATATCCCACCCAGTCTAATCCCACTCTCCCCCTCACTCCCCGTATCCTTTAATATCCCACCCAGTCTAATCCCACTCTCCCCTCACTCCCCATACCCTTTAATATCCCACTCATTCTAATTCCACTCTCCCCACATTCCCACAACCCTTTAATATCCCACCCAGTCTAATCCCAATCTCCCTCAGTCCTCATACCCTTTAATATCCCACCAGTCTAAACCACTGTCCCCTCACGACCCATATCCATTAATATTCCACCCAGTCCAATCCCACTCTCCCCTCACTCCCCATACCCTTTAATATCCCACGCAGTCTAATCCTACTCTACCCTCACTCCCCATACGCTTTAATATCCCACCCAATCTAATCCCACTCTCCCCTTAATCCCCATACCCATTAATATTCCACCCAGTCTAATCCCACTCTCCCCTTAGTCCCCATACCATTTAATATCCCACCCAGTCTAATCCCACTCTCTCCTCACTCCCCATACCAAATAACATCCCATCCAGTCTAATACCTCCGTCCCCTCACTCCCCATACCCATTAATATCCTACCCAGTCTAATTCCACTCTCCCCTCATTCGCCATTCCCTTTAATATCCCACACAGTCTCATCCCACTCTCCCCTCACTCGCCATTCCCTTTAATATCCCACACAGTCTCATCCCACTCTCCCCTCACTCGCCATTCCCTTTAATATCCCACACAGTCTCATCCCACTCTCCCCTCACTCTCCATACCCTTTAATATCCTGTGGAAAACCATAAAGACCACATTAATGTAGAAATACGTGAACAGTTACTTGACCATAAAAAAGAAAAGAAATGCATGATGGATATTTGACCAATGTTAACTCCTTGCCTCCCATAATGGGGTAGCTACAGCACACACACACAGAAAGACACAATTGTGTAATTACGTTTAAGCCTTGGTATGTTGATAATTAAGCTGGCTGTGCAGGTGCTTAGTACTGTCTGCCCCCCCATCCCCCCGTGCAGATAAGGGTATTGCTGACTATAAAATATAATGAGAATACAGTTTCTTGAGAGGCCATGTGGCCTTGAGACTGACTTCAGCCCTACTGATAACCAGCTTTAGAATTTAGGGAGGGTAGTGCTCGGGCCTACGAGGCCTACGTGCCAATCTAGGAATGAGCTATGGATGTCCAGAGGGGGCAGGCTCATAACTTGATTGACCAACTACCTGAACCAATAAAGAATGTACATGTACGCCCATATTCTATGACAGGTGGCATTGCTAATTAAACTGTATAAATGTGAACTGTTTCCTTTGTTCAGTGAAGAGGTTGTTCTGACCGTTGTTCAGAGTACAGCTTCCCTTGTATACAAGTCAATTCAGTAAAACTTTTCCCTTTGTGATCCTGGTCTGAGTGTATTAGTGCATTGGTATAGTGTTAAGTTTCGACAATCCCACCCAGTCTTATCCCACTCTCCCCTCAGTCCCCATAACCTTTAATATCCCACCCAATCTAATCCCACTCTCCCCTCACACCCCATACCCTTAAATATCCCACACAGTCTAATCCCACTCTCCCCTCACTCCCCACACCCTTTAATATCCCACCCAGTCTAATCCCACTCTCCCCTCACTCCCCACACCCTTTAATATCCCACACAGTCTAATCCCACTCTCCCCTCACTCCCCACACCCTTTAATATCCCACACAGTCTAATCCCACTCTCCCCTCACTCCCCACACCCTTTAATATCCCACCCAGTCTAATCCCACTCTCCCCTCACTCCCCACACCCTTTAATATCCCACACAGTCTAATCCCACTCTCCCCTCACTCCCCACACCCTTTAATATCCCACACAGTCTAATCCCACTCTCCCCTCACTCCCCACACCCTTTAATATCCCACCCAGTCTAATCCCACTCTCCCCTCACTCCCCATACCCTTTAATATCCCACACAGTCTAATCCCACTCTCCCCTCACTCCCCATACCCATTAATATTCCACCCAGTCTAATCCCACTCTCCCCTCACTCCCCATACCCTTTAATATCCCACACAGTCTAATCCCACTCTCCCCTCACTCCCCATACCCATTAATATTCCACCCAGTCTAATCCCACTCTCCCCTCACTCCCCACACCCTTTAATATCCCACCCAGTCTAATCTCACTCTCCCCTCACTCCCCATACCATTTAATATTCCACCCAGTCTAATTCCACTCTCCCTCAGTCCCCATACCGTTTAATATCCCACCCAGTCTAATCTCACTCTCCCCTGACTCCCGATACCCTTTAATATCCCACCCAGTGTAATCCCACTCTCCCCTCACTCCCCATACCATTTAATATCCCACCCAGTCTAATCCTACTCTCTCCTCACTCCCCATACCCTTTAATATCCCACCCAGTCCAATACCTCCCTCCCCTCACTCCCCAAACCCTTTAATTTCCCACCCAGTCTAATCCCACTCTCCCTCAGTCCCCATACCCTTTAATATCCCACCCAGTCTAATCACTCCCTCCCCTCACTCCGTTTAATATCCATCACAGTCTCATCCCACTCTCCCCTTACTCCCCACACCCTTTAATATCCCACCCAGTCTAATCTCACTCTCCCCTCACTCCCCACACCCTTTAATATCCCACCCAGTCTAATCACTCCCTCCCCTCACTCCGTTTAATATCCATCACAGTCTCATCCCACTCTCCCCTTACTCCCCATACCCTTTAATATCCCACCCAGTCTAATCACTCCCTCCCCTCACTCCGTTTAATATCCATCACAGTCTCATCCCACTCTCCCCTTACTCCCCATACCATTTAATATCCCACCCAGTCTAATCCTACTCTCTCCTCACTCCCCATACCCTTTAATATCCCACCCAGTCCAATACCTCCCTCCCCTCACTCCCCAAACCCTTTAATTTCCCACCCAGTCTAATCCCACTCTCCCTCACTCTCCACACCCTTTAATATCCCACCCAGTCTAATTCCACTCTCCCCTCATTCCCCCAACCCTTTAATATCCCCCCCGACAGTCCATTAATCACCCCCCCCCGACTGTCCATTAATCACCCCCCCGACTGTCCATTAATCACCCCCCGACTGTCCATTAATCACCCCCCCCGACTGTCCATTAATCACCCCCCCCGACTGTCCATTAATCACCCCCCCCGACTGTCCATTAATCACCCCCCGACTGTCCATTAATCACCCCCCGACTGTCCATTAATCACCCCCCCCCCGACTGTCCATTAATCACCCCCCCCCCCGACTGTCCATTAATCACCCCCCCCCCCCGACTGTCCATTAATCACCCCCCGACTGTCCATTAATCACCCCCCCCCCCCGACTGTCCATTAATCACCCCCCCTGACTGTCCATTAATCACCCCCCCCCCCCGACTGTCCATTAATCACCCCCCGACTGTCCATTAATCACCCCCCGACTGTCCATTAATCACCCCCCCCCCGACTGTCCATTAATCACCCCCCCCCGACTGTCCATTAATCACCCCCCCCCCCGACTGTCCATTAATCACCCCCCCCCCCGACTGTCCATTAATCACCCCCCCCCCGACTGTCCATTAATCACCCCCCGACTGTCCATTAATCACCCCCCCCCCCCCGACTGTCCATTAATCACCCCCCGACTGTCCATTAATCACCCCCCGACTGTCCATTAATCACCCCCCCCCCCCGACTGTCCATTAATCACCCCCCCCCGACTGTCCATTAATCACCCCCCCGACTGTCCATTAATCACCCCCCGACTGTCCATTAATCACCCCCCCCGACTGTCCATTAATCACCCCCCCCCCGACTGTCCATTAATCACCCCCCGACTGTCCATTAATCACCCCCCCTGACTGTCCATTAATCACCCCCCGACTGTCCATTAATCACCCCCCGACTGTCCATTAATCACCCCCCCCCCGACTGTCCATTAATCACCCCCCCCGACTGTCCATTAATCACCCCCCCCCCCGACTGTCCATTAATCACCCCCCCCCCCCCGACTGTCCATTAATCACCCCCCGACTGTCCATTAATCACCCCCCCCGACTGTCCATTAATCACCCCCCCCGACTGTCCATTAATCACCCCCCCCCGACTGTCCATTAATCACCCCCCGACTGTCCATTAATCACCCCCCCCCGACTGTCCATTAATCACCCCCCCCCCCGACTGTCCATTAATCACCCCCCCCGACTGTCCATTAATCACCCCCCGACTGTCCATTAATCACCCCCCCCCGACAGTCCATTAATCACCCCCCCCGACTGTCCATTAATCACCCCCCCCCCCGACTGTCCATTAATCACCCCCCCCGACTGTCCATTAATCACCCCCCGACTGTCCATTAATCACCCCCCCCCGACAGTCCATTAATCACCCCCCCCGACTGTCCATTAATCACCCCCCCCCCCGACTGTCCATTAATCACCCCCCCCGACTGTCCATTAATCACCCCCCGACTGTCCATTAATCACCCCCCCCCGACAGTCCATTAATCACCCCCCCCGACTGTCCATTAATCACCCCCCCCCCCCGACTGTCCATTAATCACCCCCCCCGACTGTCCATTAATCACCCCCTGACTGTCCATTAATCACCCCCCCCGACTGTCCATTAATCACCCCCCCCCCCGACTGTCCATTAATCACCCCCCCCCCCCGACTGTCCATTAATCACCCCCCGACTGTCCATTAATCACCCCCCCCACCGACTGTCCATTAATCACCCCCTGACTGTCCATTAATCACCCCCCGACTGTCCATTAATCACCCCCCCCACCGACTGTCCATTAATCACCCCCCCCCCCGACTGTCCATTAATCACCCCCCGACTGTCCATTAATCACCCCCCCCACCGACTGTCCATTAATCACCCCCCGACTGTCCATTAATCACCCCCCGACTGTCCATTAATCACCCCCCCCACCGACTGTCCATTAATCACCCCCCCCACCGACTGTCCATTAATCACCCCCCGACTGTCCATTAATCACCCCCCGACTGTCCATTAATCACCCCCCCCACCGACTGTCCATTAATCACCCCCCCCCCCTGACTGTCCATTAATCACCCCCTGACTGTCCATTAATCACCCCCTGACTGTCCATTAATCACCCCCCCCACCGACTGTCCATTAATCACCCCCTGACTGTCCATTAATCACCCCCCCCCCTGACTGTCCATTAATCACCCCCCCCCGACTGTCCATTAATCACCCCCTGACTGTCCATTAATCACCCCCCCCCGACTGTCCATTAATCACCCCCTGACTGTCCATTAATCACCCCCCCCCCTGACTGTCCATTAATCACCCCCTGACTGTCCATTAATCACCCCCTGACTGTCCATTAATCACCCCCTGACTGTCCATTAATCACCCCCCCCGACAGTCCATTAATCACCCCCCCCCTGACTGTCCATTAATCACCCCCCCCGACTGTCCATTAATCACCCCCTGACTGTCCATTAATCACCCCCGACTGTCCATTAATCACCCCCTGACTGTCCATTAATCACCCCCTGACTGCACTGGAGTGTCAGCCTAGTTAATGGGATCAAGTCTCTGGAGTGGGACTTGAAACTTCTGACTCCAAGGCTGGAGTGCTATCACTGAGCCACGGTTGGCACGAGTTGAGCCAAACTAACTGAGGAGTGTGTAGAAAGGAGTGTGTGTGACTTGTGGGAGGGATGACCTGCTGACCTATGTGTTGTTCAGGGAGTTCTCCAGAGAGAGAGAGAAGGCAAAGTCACGGGGAGATTTCCAGAAGTTCAGGGAGAAGCAGCAGTTGGACGAAGATCTGAAAGGATACCTCGACTGGATCACACACGCTGAGGACATTGACCTGGACCATATCAAACATGGAGAAGGTGAGGAGCTGAGCAGGGTCCCTGGGGCCTGGAGTAATCAGCTTTCCTGAGACTGTTACAACCCAACCCTGAACATTGAATCGTAAGTGTGGTGCTCCGTTTGTACCAGAGTGAGGCCTTGTTCTCAGGCTGGATATGGAAACAGCCACTTTCCACCCTTTGGGTTGGCCAACTTTTCACAACTCTTCTTGCCGTGCCTGCAGGTGCAGCTTGCCCTGTGGGGAATGTCCATTAAACACGGAAACCACCAGCCACTAAAGGATTGTTATATGGTCTGAGACTGTGTAGTTACACTGAACAGAAAATATCCGTTAAAAATCCTCAAAAAAGCCCTCCCAACAACAACAACAATTACTACTGCTACTACTACTTGCATTTATATAGCACCTTTAACGTACTAAAATGTCCCAAGGTGCTTCATGGGAGCGTTAACAAACAAAATTTGACTCTGAGCCACATAAGGAGATATTAGGACAGGTGAACAAAAGTTTGGTCAAAGAGGCAGGTTTTAAGGAGTGTCTTAAAGGAGGAGAGAGGAGGAGAGGTTTAGGGAGGGAATTCCAGAGCTCAGGGCCCAGGCAGCTGAAGGCACGGTCGCCAATGGTGGGGCAATTAAAATCGGGGATTTCCAGAGGCAAGGTTGTAGGGCAGGAGGAGGGGACAGAGATAGGGAGGGACGAGGTCATGGAGGGATTTGAAAACAAGGATAAGAATTTTAAAATCACTGCATTCCTGGTGAACGGGACTTGGCGCGAGTTAGGATACGGGCAGCAGCATTTTGGATGAGCTCAAGTTTATGGAGGGTGGAAGATGGGAGGCCGGCCAGGAGAGCATTGGAATAGTCCAGACTGGAGGTAACAAAGGCAGGGATGAGGGTTTCAGCAGCAGATGAGCTGAGGCAGGGGTGGAGACGGGCGATGTTATGGAGGTGGAAGTAGGCGGTCTTGGTGATGGAGAGGATATGGGGTCGGAAATTCATCTCAGGGTCAAATAGGACGCCGAGGTTGTGAAGGGTCTGGATCAGACAGTGGCCAGGGAGAGGGATGGAGTCGGTGGCTGGGGAATGGAGTTTGTGACGGGGACCAAAGACAATGGTTTCGGTCTTTCCAATATTTAGTTGGAGGAAATTTTTGCTCAACGAGTACTGGATGTCGGACAAGCAATGTGACAAATGAGAGACAGTGGAGGGGTCGAGGGAGGTGGTGGTGAGGTAGAGCTGGGTGTCATCAGTGACATGTGGAACCTGACGTGTTTTCGGATGATGTCGCCGAGGGGCAGCTTGTAGATCAGAAATAGGAGGAGGCCAAGGATAGATCCTTGGGGGACTCCAGAGGTAACGGTGCAGGAGCGGGAAGAGAAGCCATTGTAGGAGATTCTCTGGCTACGACTGGACAGATAGGAATGGAACCAGGCGAGGTCAGTCCTGCCCAGTTGGACGACGGAGGAGAGGTGATGGAGGAGGACGGTGTGGTCAATGGCTGCAGACAGGTGGAGAAGGATGAGGAGGTATAGTTTACCATCGTCACAGTCACAGAGGATGTCATTTGTGACTTTGATGAGGGTCGTTTCAGTACTGCGGCAGGGGCGGAAACCTGATTGGAGGGATTCAAACATGGCTTTGTGGGAAAGATGGGCACGGATTTGGGAGGCGACAACACGTTGAAGGACTTTGGAGAGGAAAGGGAGGTTGGAGATGGGGGGGGGTAGTTTGCAAGGACAGAGGGGTTAAGGGTGGTTTTTTTGAGGAGGGGGTTGATGATAGCAGATTTGAAGGGGAGGGAGACCTGAGGAGAGGGAACCGTTAACAATATCAGCTAACATGGGGGCCAGGATGGGAAGTTGGGTGGTCAGCAGTTTAGCAGGAATAGGGTCGAGGGAGAAGGAGGTGGGTCTCGGGTCTCGGGAGCAGGAGGTTGGTCTCATTGTCAAGATGAGCTCGGAGAGGGCACGAGGGGAGATAGGAGAGAAACTAGAGAAAGATGCGAGTTCAGTGCTCGGACAGGGGGAACCGCATGGGAGGTTTGGCTCGGTGGGCTCGGGAAAGGGAGGAAGCAGCAGAGGCAGCTGAACGAATGGTCTCAATCTTAGTGACAAAGAATCCACGAGCTCCTCGCACTTGTTGTTGGAAGTGAGGTTGGAGGGGTCAGGGGAGAGGGGTTTCAGAAGATGGCTTGGAGTGGAGAAGAGAGGCCGGGGGTTATCTTTGCATTCCAGGATGATCCTGGAATAGTGAGCAGTTTCGGAAGAGGAGAGCAGGACCCGATAGTGCTGTATGTGGTCCAGCCAGATCTGGCCCTGAATGGCTAAACCAGTTGTCTGCCATAAACGTTCAAGTCTGTGTCCCTTGGACTTAAGGGAGTGGAGATGAGAGCCAAACCAGGGGGAACGACCAGGGTGAGAGAGAGAAATGGTTTTAATGGGGACAAGGGCATCAGAGGTGGAGGTGAGGGTGTGATGGAGCAGGTCGGTAGCTGCAGAAATGTCGTGGTGAATGGAGGGCCAAAGATAGAGAGTCAGGAATTTGAAAGTGCCGTTGTAAGTGACCTGGGGGAGAGTTTTTTCCAGGGTGGACACAGAAGGAAGTAGGGTTGGGGGGAGGGGGGAGGGGGGAGGGGGATGTGGGTGGAGAGGGATACAAGGAAGTGATCAGAGATGGCCTTATCCGTGATTGACACGATGGGAGTAGAGAGGCCACGTGAGATGGCACGGTAGAGGGGGTGGCTGTGAATATGGGGAGGGGGGTTTATACAGAGGGAGAGATTAAAGGAGGATAGGAGGGCAGTGAAATCAGAGGAGAGAGAACATGATGAGTTGAGATGGAGGTCCCTCCTCCTCCCCTTTCCCCTTCTCTCCTCCCACTTCCCCCAACCCCACCGTGTTCTCACTGTGTCTCATCCTCTCTCTGCAGGGATACTGGCGTCTGTAGAAACAGGTTCCATTGGTTCTCAGGAACTGTTCGAGATGGAGGGAATGAACCTGCGCTCACGCATCATGTAAGTCAGCGTCGACCAATCACAGTCTGCCTCTCACCTCGTACAGTGAGAAAGGTCAGCGTCGACCAATCACAGTCTGCCTCTCACCTCGTACAGTGAGAAAGGTCAGCGTCGACCAATCACAGTCTGCCTCTCACCTCGTACAGTGAGAAAGGTCAGCGTTGACCAATCAGAGTCTGCCTCTCACCTACTATAGTGAGAAAGGTCAGCGTTGACCAATCAGAGTCTGCCTCTCACCTACTATAGTGAGAAAGGTCAGCGTTGACCAATCAGAGTCTGCCTCTCACCTACTATAGTGAGAAAGGTCAGCGTTGACCAATCAGAGTCTGCCTCTCACCTACTATAGTGAGAAAGGTCAGCGTTGACCAATCAGAGTCTGCCTCTCACCTACTATAGTGAGAAAGGTCAGCGTTGACCAATCAGAGTCTGCCTCTCACCTACTACAGTGAGAAAGGTCAGCGTTGACCAATCAGAGTCTGCCTCTCACCTACTACAGTGAGAAAGGTCAGCGTTGACCAATCAGAGTCTGCCTCTCACCTACTATAGTGAGAAAGGTCAGCGTTGACCAATCAGAGTCTGCCTCTCACCTACTATAGTGAGAAAGGTCAGCGTTGACCAATCAGAGTCTGCCTCTCACCTACTATAGTGAGAAAGGTCAGCGTTGACCAATCAGAGTCTGCCTCTCACCTACTATAGTGAGAAAGGTCAGCGTTGACCAATCAGAGTCTGCCTCTCACCTACTATAGTGAGAAAGGTCAGCGTTGACCAATCAGAGTCTGCCTCTCACCTACTATAGTGAGAAAGGTCAGCGTTGACCAATCAGAGTCTGCCTCTCACCTACTATAGTGAGAAAGGTCAGCGTTGACCAATCAGAGTCTGCCTCTCACCTACTATAGTGAGAAAGGTCAGCGTTGACCAATCAGAGTCTGCCTCTCACCTACTATAGTGAGAAAGGTCAGCGTTGACCAATCAGAGTCTGCCTCTCACCAACTATAGTGAGAAAGGTCAGCGTTGACCAATCAGAGTCTGCCTCTCACCTACTATAGTGAGAAAGGTCAGCGTTGACCAATCAGAGTCTGCCTCTCACCTACTATAGTGAGAAAGGTCAGCGTTGACCAATCAGAGTCTGCCTCTCACCTACTATAGTGAGAAAGGTCAGCGTTGACCAATCAGAGTCTGCCTCTCACCTACTATACATTAACCTTGGGGAGAGGGAAGGGCTGGTACAATGAGGAGTTTATTTGTTGTCTTTCTGATTGGCTAGTGAGGTCATGAGTTCAAATCCACTCATCACCAGGGCAAGTTGTGAACCTCATTTCATGAGTGTCAGTCACGGCTCAGCCTGTATCACACTTGCCTCGGAGTTAGAAGGTTGTGGGTTCAAACCCCACTCCAGAGACTTCAACACATAATCCAAGCTGACACTCCAGTGCAGTACTGAGGGAGCACTGTACTGTCGGAGGGTCAGTACTGAGGGAGCGCTGTACTGTCGGAGGGTCAGTACTGAGGGAGTGCTGCACTGTCGGAGGGTCAGTACTGAGGGAGTGCTGTACTGTCGGAGGGTCAGTACTGAGGGAGTGCTGTACTGTCGGAGGGTCAGTACTGAGGGAGTGCTGCACTGTCGGAGGGTCAGTACTGAGGGAGTGCTGTACTGTCGGAGGGTCAGTACTGAGGGAGCGCTGTACTGTCGGAGGGTCAGTACTGAGGGAGCGCTGTACTGTCGGAGGGTCAGTACTGAGGGAGTGCTGTACTGTCGGAGGGTCAGTACTGAGGGAGTGCTGCACTGTCGGAGGGTCAGTACTGAGGGAGTGCTGTACTGTCGGAGGGTCAGTACTGAGGGAGCGCTGTACTGTCGGAGGGTCAGTACTGAGGGAGCGCTGTACTGTCGGAGGGTCAGTACTGAGGGAGCGCTGCACTGTCGGAGGGTCAGTACTGAGGGAGCGCTGCACTGTCGGAGGGTCAGTACTGAGGGAGCGCTGCACTGTCGGAGGGTCAGTACTGAGGGAGCGCTGCACTGTCGGAGGGTCAGTACTGAGGGAGCGCTGCACTGTCGGAGGGTCAGTACTGAGGGAGCGCTGCACTGTCGGAGGGTCAGTACTGAGGGAGCGCTGCACTGTCGGAGGGTCAGTACTGAGGGAGTGCTGCACTCTCGGAGGGTCAGTACTGAGGGAGTGCTGTACTGTCGGAGGGTCAGTACTGAGGGAGTGCTGTACTGTCGGAGGGTCAGTACTGAGGGAGTGCTGTACTGTTGGAGGGTCAGTACTGAGGGAGCGCTGTACTGTCGGAGGGTCAGTACTGAGGGAGTGCTGTACTGTCGGAGGGTCAGTACTGAGGGAGTGCTGCACTGTCGGAGGGTCAGTACTGAGGGAGTGCTGTACTGTCGGAGGGTCAGTACTGAGGGAGTGCTGTACTGTCGGAGGGTCAGTACTGAGGGAGTGCTGCACTGTCGGAGGGTCAGTACTGAGGGAGTGCTGTACTGTCGGAGGGTCAGTACTGAGGGAGCGCTGTACTGTCGGAGGGTCAGTACTGAGGGAGCGCTGTACTGTCGGAGGGTCAGTACTGAGGGAGTGCTGTACTGTCGGAGGGTCAGTACTGAGGGAGTGCTGCACTGTCGGAGGGTCAGTACTGAGGGAGTGCTGTACTGTCGGAGGGTCAGTACTGAGGGAGCGCTGTACTGTCGGAGGGTCAGTACTGAGGGAGCGCTGTACTGTCGGAGGGTCAGTACTGAGGGAGCGCTGCACTGTCGGAGGGTCAGTACTGAGGGAGCGCTGCACTGTCGGAGGGTCAGTACTGAGGGAGCGCTGCACTGTCGGAGGGTCAGTACTGAGGGAGCGCTGCACTGTCGGAGGGTCAGTACTGAGGGAGCGCTGCACTGTCGGAGGGTCAGTACTGAGGGAGCGCTGCACTGTCGGAGGGTCAGTACTGAGGGAGCGCTGCACTGTCGGAGGGTCAGTACTGAGGGAGCGCTGCACTGTCGGAGGGTCAGTACTGAGGGAGTGCTGCACTCTCGGAGGGTCAGTACTGAGGGAGTGCTGTACTGTCGGAGGGTCAGTACTGAGGGAGTGCTGCACTGTCGGAGGGTCAGTACTGAGGGAGCGCTGCACTGTCGGAGGGTCAGTACTGAGGGAGCGCTGTACTGTCGGAGGGTCAGTACTGAGGGAGCGCTGTACTGTCGGAGGGTCAGTACTGAGGGAGTGCTGTACTGTCGGAGGGTCAGTACTGAGGGAGTGCTGTACTGTCGGAGGGTCAGTACTGAGGGAGTGCTGCACTGTCGGAGGGTCAGTACTGAGGGAGCGCTGTACTGTCGGAGGGTCAGTACTGAGGGAGCGCTGTACTGTCGGAGGGTCAGTACTGAGGGAGCGCTGTACTGTCGGAGGGTCAGTACTGAGGGAGCGCTGTACTGTCGGAGGGTCAGTACTGAGGGAGCGCTGTACTGTCGGAGGGTCAGTACTGAGGGAGTGCTGTACTGTTGGAGGGTCAGTACTGAGGGAGTGCTGTACTGTCGGAGGGTCAGTACTGAGGGAGTGCTGCACTGTCGGAGGGTCAGTACTGAGGGAGCGCTGTACTGTCGGAGGGTCAGTACTGAGGGAGCGCTGTACTGTCGGAGGGTCAGTACTGAGGGAGCGCTGCACTGTCGGAGGGTCAGTACTGAGGGAGTGCTGCACTGTCGGAGGGTCAGTACTGAGGGAGCGCTGCACTGTCGGAGGGTCAGTACTGAGGGAGCGCTGCACTGTCGGAGGGTCAGTACTGAGGGAGCGCTGCACTGTCGGAGGGTCAGTACTGAGGGAGCGCTGCACTGTCGGAGGGTCAGTACTGAGGGAGCGCTGCACTGTCGGAGGGTCAGGACTGAGGGAGTGCAGCACTGTCGGAGGGCCAGGACTGAGGGAGTGCTGCACTGTCGGAGGGTCAGTACTGAGGCAGCGCTGTACTGTCGGAGGGTCAGTACTGAGGGAGCGCTGCACTGTCGGAGGGTCAGTACTGAGGCAGCGCTGCACTGTCGGAGGGTCAGTACTGAGGGAGTGCAGCACTGTCGGAGGGTCAGTACTGAGGGAGCGCTGCACTGTCGGAGGGTCAGGACGGAGGGAGCGCTGCACTGTCGGAGGGTCAGTACTGAGGCAGCGCTGCACTGTCGGAGGGTCAGTACTGAGGGAGTGCAGCACTGTCGGAGGGTCAGTACTGAGGGAGTGCTGCACTGTCGGAGGGTCAGTACTGAGGCAGCGCTGCACTGTCGGAGGGCCAGTAGTGAGGGAGTGCTGCACTGTCGGAGGGCCAGTAGTGAGGGAGTGCTGCAGTCTTGGAGGGTCAGTACTGAGGGAGCGCTGCACTCTCGGAGGGCCAGTATGGAGAGAGCGCAGCACTGTCGGAGGGTCAGTACTGAGGGAGCGCTGCACTGTCGGAGGGTCAGGACGGAGGGAGCGCTGCACTGTCGGAGGGTCAGTACTGAGGGAGCGCTGCACTGTCGGAGGGTCAGGACGGAGGGAGCGCTGCACTGTCGGAGGGTCAGTAGTGAGGGAGCGCTGCACTCTCGGTAGGAGCCATCTTTCGGATGAGATATTAAACTGAGGCCCTGTCTGTTCTCTCAGGCGGATGTAAAAGATCCTACGCCCACTATTTGAAGAAGAGCAGGGGAGTTCTCTCTGGTGTCCTGGACAATATTTATTCCTTAACCAACATCATTAACAAAGAGATTATCTGATCATTATTTCATTGCTGTTTGTGGGATCTTGCTGTGCGCAAATTAGCTGCCACGTTTCCTACGTTACAACAGTGATTTCATTGACTGTAAAGCGCTTTGGGATGTCCTGAGGTTGTGAAAGTCGTTATATAAATGCACGTTATTGCTTCTTCTTGTGGGCTGCCCACAAAGCTATCGGATTGTTGTAAAATTCCAACCGGTTCACGATCGTCTTTCAGGGAAGGGAACCTGCCGTCCTTACCGGGTCTGGGCCTACACGTGACTCCCGTCCTTACCGGGTCTGGGCCTACACGTGACTCCCGTCCTTACCCGGTCTGGGCCTACACGTGACTCCCGTCCTTACCCGGTCTGGGCCTACACGTGACTCCCGTCCTTACCCGGTCTGGGCCTACACGTGACTCCCGTCCTTACCCGGTCTGGGCCTACACGTGACTCCCGTCCTTACCCGGTCTGGGCCGACACGTGACTCCCGTCCTTACCCGGTCTGGGCCGACACGTGACTCCCGTCCTTACCCGGTCTGGGCCTACACGTGACTCCCGTCCTTACCCGGTCTGGGCCGACACGTGACTCCCGTCCTTACCCGGTCTGGGCCTACACGTGACTCCCGTCCTTACCCGGTCTGGGCCGACACGTGACTCCCGTCCTTACCCGGTCTGGGCCTGTATGTGACACCAGTCCTATGTGGTTGACCCTTGGGGCTGGATTGTCTGCCTTGGAGTGGGGTAGTCATGGGCCAGGACTGCCCCCAACCCTCTGACTCCGCCCCACCCTGACCCATTTCCCGGGGTCGGAGATTGTTGTTGATGCAGGGCGTGCTCCTGGAGGGACGACTGCCAGTGACCGGCTTAAAAACCTCAGCCCAGGAGAGGCGGCTGGGGATGTCAAAGGTCGGAGGAGCCCTGAAAGTCAAGGTGGGGGGGAGTGGTCACAGCCTTGTAGGCCTCGGTAGGGACCACTAGCCTCGGCACGTGGCAGGAGGGGAAGGGCTGGGTGCGGGGAGTTGAGGTCAGTTCATGGAGCTGGTTTTAAGCCTGATTGCTCGACTCTAGCTTGAGCTGTGCTATCTCGTGCCTGATCGCGGAGGAGAAGCCGTCTCTTCGTGTTCTCAGCCTAACCCAGTCTTGATCACATCTCACAAACCAATACAAGCAGTAAGACCGATCTACCCCTGCTGGTTTTCCTGCAGTTGGCGATGTCAGAGGTGGAATCGGATGTTCAGACGGAAGTGCAGGGAGGTGGTGAAATCCAACTTCTTTTACTGGCTGGTGATATTCCTAGTTTTCCTGAACACTCTGATGATCGCGACAGAGCATCACTGTCAACCCGACTGGCTGACGGACGTCCAGGGTAAGAACTCAGAGCCTCTCGTAACCATGTGTCAGCAAATGAAGAGCTGTACCAGAGACCCCGTGTTAATCTCACTCTCTCTACCCCCCCTCTCGCCCCGTGTTAATCTCATTCTCTCTACCCCCTCTCTCTCCCCATGTTAATCTCACTCTCTCTACCCCCTCTCTCTCCCCATGTTAATCTCACTCTCTCTACCCCCCTCTCTCTCCCCGTGTTAATCTCACTCTCTCTACCCCCCCTCTCGCCCCGTGTTAATCTCACTCTCTCTACCCCCCCCTCTCGCCCCGTGTTAATCTCACTCTCTCCCCCCCCCTCTCTCTCCCCGTGTTAATCTCACTCTCTCTACCCCCCCTCTTGCCCCGTGTTAATCTCATTCTCTCTACCCCCTCTCTCTCCCCGTGTTAATCTCACTCTCTCTCTCCCCGTGTTAATCTCACTCTCTCTACCCCCTCTCTCTCCCCGTGTTAATCTCACTCTCTCTCTCCCCGTGTTAATCTCACTCTCTCTACCCCCTCTCTCTCCCCGTGTTAATCTCACTCTCTCTAACCCTCTCTCTCCCCGTGTTAATCTCACTCTCTCTACCCCCTCTCTCTCCCCGTGTTAATCTCACTCTCTCTACCCCTCTCGCCCCGTGTTAATCTCACTCTCTCTACCCCTCTCTCCCCGTGTTAATCTCACTCTCTCTAACCCTCTCTCTCCCCGTGTTAATCTCACTCTCTCTACCCCCCCTCTCGCCCCGTGTTAATCTCACTCTCTCTAACCCTCTCTCTCCCCGTGTTAATCTCACTCTCTCTACACCCCCTCTCTCCCCGTGTTAATCTCACTCTCTCTACTCCCTCTCTCTCCCCGTGTTAATCTCACTCTCTCTACCCCCCCTCTCGCCCCGTGTTAATCTCACTCTCTCCAACCCTCTCTCTCCCCGTGTTAATCTCACTCTCTCTAACCCTCTCTCTCCCCGTGTTAATCTCACTCTCTCTACCCCTCTCTCCCCATGTTAATCTCACTCTCTCTACCCCCTCTCTCTCCCCGTGTTAATCTCACTCTCTACCCCCTCTCTCTCCCCGTGTTAATCTCACTCTCTCTACCCCCCCTTCTCTCCCCGTGTTAATCTCACTCTCTCTACCCCCTCTCTCTCCCCGTGTTAATCTCACTCTCTCTACCCCCCCTTCTCTCCCCGTGTTAATCTCACTCTCTCTACCCCCTCTCTCTCCCCGTGTTAATCTCACTCTCTCTACCCCCCCTCTCGCCCCGTGTTAATCTCACTCTCTCTAACCCTCTCTCTCCCCGTGTTAATCTCACTCTCTCTACACCCCCTCTCTCCCCGTGTTAATCTCACTCTCTCTACTCCCCTCTCTCTTCCCGTGTTAATCTCACTCTCTCTCTCCCCGTGTTAATCTCTCTCTCTCTACCCCCCTCTCTCCCCGTGTTAATCTCACTCTCTCTACCCCCTCTCTCTCCCCGTGTTAATCTCTCTCTCTCTACCCCCTCTCTCTCCCCGTGTTAATCTCACTCTCTCTACCCCCCCTCTCGCCCCGTGTTAATCTCATTCTCTGTACCCCTCCTCTCGCCCCGTGTTAATCTCACTCTCTCTACCCCACTCTCTCCCCGTGTTAATCTCACTCTCTCTACCCCCTCTCTCTCCCCGTGTTAATCTCTCTCTCTCTACCCCCTCTCTCTCCCCGTGTTAATCTCACTCTCTCTACCCCCCCTCTCGCCCCGTGTTAATCTCATTCTCTGTACCCCCCCTCTCGCCCCGTGTTAATCTCATTCTCTCGACCCCCCTCTCGCCCCGTGTTAATCTCACTCTCTCTCTCTCCCCGTGTTAATCTCACTCTCTCTACCCCTCTCTCTCCTCGTGTTAATCTCTCTCTCTCTCTCTCCCCGTGTTAATCTCACTCTCTCTACTCCCTCTCTCTTCCCGTGTTAATCTCACTCTCTCGACCCCTCTCTCTCCCCATGTTAATCTCACTCTCTCTACCCCTCCTCTCTCCCCGTGTTAATCTCACTCTCTCGACCCCTCTCTCTCCCCATGTTAATCTCACTCTCTCTACTCCCTCTCTCTCCCCGTGTTAATCTCACTCTCTCGACCCCTCTCTCTCCCCATGTTAATCTCACTCTCTCTACCCCTCCTCTCTCCCCGTGTTAATCTCACTCTCTCGACCCCTCTCTCTCCCCATGTTAATCTCACTCTCTCTACCCCTCTCTCTCCCCGTGTTAATCTCACTCTCTCTACCCCTCTCTCTCCCCATGTTAATCTCACTCTCTCTCTCCCCGTGTTAATCTCACTCTCTCTACTCCCTCTCTCTCCCCATGTTAATCTCACTCTCTCTACTCCCTCTCTCTCCCCGTGTTAATCTCACTCTCTCTACCCCTCTCTCTCCCCGTGTTAATCTCACTCTCTCTACCCCCTCTCTCTCCCCGTGTTAATCTCACTCTCTCTACCCCTCTCTCTCCCCGTGTTAATCTCACTCTCTCTACCCCCCCTCTCTCCCCGTGTTAATCTCTCTCTCTCTCTCCCCATGTTAATATCACTCTCTCTACCCCTCCTCTCTCCCCGTGTTAATCTCACTCTCTCTAACCCTCTCTCTCCCCGTGTTAATCTCACTCTCTCTACCACCCCTCTCTCCCCGTGTTAATCTCACTCTCTCTGCCCCTCTCTCTCCCCGTGTTAATCTCACTCTCTCTACCACCCCTCTCTCCCCGTGTTAATCTCACTCTCTCTACCACCCCTCTCTCCCCGTGTTAATCTCACTCTCTCTGCCCCTCTCTCTCCCCGTGTTAATCTCACTCTCTCTACCCCCCCTCTCGCCCCGTGTTAATCTCACTCTCTCTGCCCCTCTCTCTCCCCATGTTAATCTCACTCTCTCTACCCCTCCTCTCTCCCCGTGTTAATCTCACTCTCTCTACCCCCTCTCTCTCCCCGTGTTAATCTCACTCTCTCTACCACCCCTCTCTCCCCGTGTTAATCTCACTCTCTCTACCCCCTCTCTCTCCCCATGTTAATCTCACTCTCTCTACCCCTCCTCTCTCCCCGTGTTAATCTCACTCTCTCTACCCCTCCTCTCTCCCCGTGTTAATCTCACTCTCTCGACTCCCCTCTCTCCCCGTGTTAATCTCACTCTCTCTACCCCCTCTCTCCTTGTGTTAATCTCTACAGATTATCACTCTCTATATCACTCTCTCTCCTCGTGTTAATATCACTCTCTATATCACTCTCTCTCCTCGTGTTAATATCACTCTCTATATCGCTCTCTCTCCTCGTGTTAATATCACTCTCCATATCGCTATCTATCCTTGTGTTAATATCACTCTCTATATCGCTCTCTCTCCTCGTGTTAATATCACTCTCTATATCACTCTCTCCTCGTGTTAATATCACTCTCTATATCGCTCTCTCTCCTCGTGTTAATATCACTCTCCATATCGCTATCTATCCTTGTGTTAATATCACTCTCTATATCGCTCTCTCTCCTCGTGTTAATATCACTCTCTATATCACTCTCTCCTCATGTTAATATCACTCTCTATATCACTCTCTCTCCTCGTGTTAATCTCTCTCTATATATCACTCTCTCCTCATGTTAATATCACTCTCTATATCACTCTCTCTCCTCGTGTTAATATCACTCTCTATATCACTCTCTCCACGTGTTAATATCACTCCATATCACTCTCTCTCCTCGTGTTAATATCACTCTATATCACTCTCTCCTCGTGTTAATAGCACTCTTTATATCACTCTCTCTCCTCGTGTTAATCTCTCTCTCTCTACTCCACTCTCTCCCCGTGTTAATCTCTCTCTCTCTACTCCACTCTCTCCCTGTGTTAATCTCCCTCTCTCCACTCCACTCTCTCCCTGTGTTAATCTCACTGTCTCTACTCCCCTCTCTCCCCGTGTTAATCTCACTCTCTCTACCCCCTCTCTCCCCGTGTTAATCTCCCTCTCTCTACTCCACTCTCTCCCTGTGTTAATCTCACTGTCTCTACTCCCCTCTCTCCCCGTGTTAATCTCACTCTCTCTACCCCCTCTCTCCCCGTGTTAATCTCCCTCTCTCTACTCCACTCTCTCCCTGTGTTAATCTCACTGTCTCTACTCCCCTCTCTCCCCGTGTTAATCTCACTCTCTCTACCCCCTCTCTCCCCGTGTTAATCTCCCTCTCTCTACTCCACTCTCTCCCTGTGTTAATCTCACTGTCTCTACTCCCCTCTCTCCCCGTGTTAATCTCACTCTCTCTACCCCCTCTCTCCCCGTGTTAATCTCCCTCTCTCTACTCCACTCTCTCCCTGTGTTAATCTCCCTCTCTCTACCCCCTCTCTCCCTGTGTTAATCTCCCTCTCTCTACTCCCCTCTCTCCCTGTGTTAATCTCACTCTCTCGACTCCCCTCTCTCCTTGTGTTAATCTCTACAGATTATCACTCTCTATATCGCTCTCTCTCCTCGCGTTAATATCACTCTCCATATCACTCTCTCTCCTCGTGTTAATATCACTCTCGATATCGCTCTCTCTCCTTGTGTTAATATCACTCTCTATATCTCTCTCTCTCCTCGTGTTAATATCACTCTCTATATCACTCTCTCTCCTCGTGTTAATATCACTCTGTATATCACTCTCTCTCCTCGTGTTAATATCACTCTCTGTATCGCTCTCTCTCCTCGTGTTAATATCACTCTCTATATCGCTATCTATTCTTGTGTTAATATCACTCTCTATATCGCTCTCTCTCCTCGTGTTAATATCACTCTCTATCGCTCTCTCTCCTCGTGTTAATATCACTCTCTATATCACTCTCCTCGTGTTAATATCACTCTCCATATCACTCTCTCTCCTCGTGTTAATATCACTCTCTATATCACTCTCTCTCCTCGTGTTAATATCACTTTCTATATCACTCTCTCTCCTCGTGTTAATATCACTCTCTATATCACTCTCTCTCCTCGTGTTAATATCACACTCTATATCACTCTCTCTCCTCGTGTTAATAGCACGCTCTATATCACTCTATATAAAGAGTGATATTAACACGAGGAGAGAGAGCGGTATAGATAAATTGAAAAGCAGGACTTCAAAGGTAGTGATCTCAGGATTACTACCGGTGCCACATGCTAGTGAGTATAGGAACAGGAGAATAGACAGGATGAATGCGTGGCTGCAGGGATGGTGTAGGAGGGAGGGATTTAGATTCCTGGGGCATTGGGACCGGTTCTGGGGAAGGTGGGACCTGTACAAGCGGGACGGGTTGCACCCGAGCAGGACCGGGACCAATATCCTCGCGGGGGTGTTTGCTAGTGCTGTTGGGGAAGGTTTAAACTAGAGTGGCAGGGGGATGGGAACCTGAGCGGGGAGTCAGAAGGGAATAAAATTGAGAGCAGCAAGAGAGGGGAAGACCCAGGGGAAATCTACAATACAAATAGTACAAACAGTTGTTCAAGAACAAGTGAAAGGGAAAAATGTAGAGCAGCGGAAAGAAAGTGTACTTTAGGCACAACAGATCAAATAAAAACTAGAAGGCATAAGGCGATTAACCCAGCATCAAAGCTGTAGCAGGGGTTTGGGAACCTGAGCAGGGAGACAGAGGAAAGCGTGTCAGGAAGGGACAGAAGGTATGGAGTAAAAGGTAAAGTCTTAAAAAAGGAAAAAGCAGGAACTAAGTGTCATAAAACATATTTGAAAGCTCTTTATTTGAATGCACGTAGTATTCGTAACAAAATGGACGAGTTAACGGCACAAATAACTATGTCTGGGTATGATCTTGTGGCCATTACAGAAACATGGCTGCAGGGTGACAACGACTGGGAATTAAATATGCCAGGGTATTTAACAATCAGGAAGGACAGGCAGGAAGGAAGGGGAGGTGGGGTGGCTATGTTAATAAAGGAAGGAATCACTGTAATACAGAGAAATGATATTGGGACAAAGGATCAGTATAATGAAACAGTTTGGGTAGAGATAAGGAATAATAAGGGGAAAAAAACACAATTGGGCGTAGTATATAGGCCTCCTAATAGTTGCAACTCTGCTGGAAGAAGTATTAATCAGGAAATAGTCGGGGCATGTAATCAGGGAACAGCTATAATTATGGGGGATTTTAACTATCATATTAACTGGACAAATCAAATTGGGCAGGGCAGCCTTGAGGAAGAGTTTATTGAGTGTATTAGGGATGGATTTCTTGAGCAGTATGTAACTGATCCTAAAAGGGGGCAAGCAACCTTGGACCTGGTCCTGTGTAATGAGCCAGGATTAATTAATAATGTCCTAGTTAAGGATCCCCTTGGAATGAGTGACCATAACATGGTTACATTCCATATCCAATTAGAGGGTGAGAAGGTTGGTTCTCAAACAAGCGTATTGAGCTTGAATAAAGGAGACTATGATGGTATGAGAGCGGAATTGATTAAAGTGGACTGGGAAAATAGATTAAAGGGTAAGACGGTACATGAGCAGTGGTGTTCATTCAAGGAGATATTTTACAACTTTCAAAAAATATATATTCCACTGAGGAAAAAAGGGTGTAAAAGAAATGACAGCCATCCGTGGCTAAGTAAAGAAATTAAGGATAGTATCCGACTAAAAACAAGGTCATATAAGGTAGCCAAACTTAGTGGGAGGATAGAAGATTGGGAAATCTTCAAATCTTCAAAAGACAGCAAAAAGTAACTAAAGGATTGATTAAGAAAGGGAAGATAGATTATGAAAATAAATTAGCAAAAAATATAAAAACAGATAGCAAGAGTTTCTATAGTTATATAAAAAGAAAAAGGGTGGCTAAGGCAAATGTGGGTCCCTTAGAGGATGAGACCGGGAAATTAATGGTGGGAAACATGGAAATGGCAAAAATGCTGAACAAATATTTTGTTTGTCTTTACGGTAGAGGACGCTAAGAATATCCCAACACTGGACAAACAGGGGGCTCTAGGGGGGGTGGAGCTTAATACGATTAAAATCACTAAGGAATTGGTACTCAGTAAATTAATGGGACTCAAGGCGGATAAATCCCCTGGACCTGATGGCTTCCATCCTAGGGTCTTGAGGGAAGTGGCAGTAGGGATTGTGGATGCTTTGGTAATAATTTTCCAAAATTCTCTGGACTCGGCAAAGGTCCCGGCAGATTGGAAAACTGCGAATGTAACACCCTTATTTAAAAAGGGTAGTAGGCAGAAGGCTGGAAATTATAGACCAGTTAGCCTAACATCTGTGGTGGGTAAAATTTTGGAATCTATTATTAAGGAGACAGTTGCGGAACATTTGGATAAACATAATTTAATAGGACAAAGTCAGCATGGCTTTACGAAGGGGAAGTCATGTCTGACAAATTTGCTTGAGTTCTTTGAGGACATAACGTACAGGGTGGATGAAGGGGAACCAGTGGACGTGGTGTAATTAGACTTCCAGAAGGCATTCGACAAGGTGCCACATAAAAGATTATTGCTCAAGATAAAGAATCACTGGATTGGGGGTAATATTCTGGCATGGGTGGAGGATTGGTTATCTAACAGGAAGCAGAGAGTTGGGATAAATGGTTCATTCTCGGACTGGCAACCAGTGGCCAGTGGTGTTCCGCAGGGGTTGGTGCTGGGTCCCCAACTCTTTGCAATCTATATTAACGATTTGGAGGAGGGGACCGAGTGTAACGTATCAAAGTTTGCAGATGATACAAAGATGGGAGGGAAAGTGGAGAGTGAAGAGGACATAAAAAACCTACAGGGGGATATAGACAGGCTGGGTGAGTGGGCGGAGATTTGGCAGATGCAATACAATATTGGAAAATGTGAGGTTATGCACTTTGGCAGGAAAAATCAGAGAGCAAGTTATTATCTTAATGGCGAGAAACTGGAAAGTACTGCAGTACAAAGGGATCTGGGGGTCCTCGTGCAAGAAAATCAAAATGTTAGTATGCAGGTGCAGCAGGTGATCAAGAAGGCCAACGGAATGTTGACGTTTATCGCTAGGGGGATAGAATATAAAAACAGGGAGGTATTGCTGCAGTTATATAAGGTATTGGTGAGACTGCACCTGGAATACTGCATACAGTTTTGGTCTCCATACTTAAGAAAAGACATACTTGCTCTCGAGGCAGTACAAAGAAGGTTCACTCGGTTAATCCCGGGGATGAGGGGGTGGACCTATGAGGAGAGGTTGAGTAGATTGGGACTCTACTCATTGGAGTTCAGAAGAATGAGAGGCGATCTTATTGAAACATATAAGATTGTGAAGGGGCTTGATCGGGTGGATGCGGTAAGGATGTTCCCAAGGATGGGTGAAACTAGAACTAGGGGGCATAATCTTAGAATAAGGGGCTGCTCTTTCAAAACTGAGATGAGGAGAAACTTCTTCACTTAGAGGGTAGTAGGTCTGTGGAATTTGCTGCCCCAGGAAGCTGTGGAAGCTACATCATTAAATAAATTTAAAACAGAAATAGACAGTTTCCAAGAAGTAAAGGGAATTAGGGGTTATGGGGAGCGGGCAGGAAATTGGACATGAATTTAGATTTGAGATTAGGATCATAGAATCATAGAAGTTACAACATGGAAACAGGCCCTTCGGCCCAACATGTCCATGTCGCCCAGTTTATACCACTAAGCTAGTCCCAATTGCCTGCACTTGGTCCATATCCCTCCATACGCATCTTACCCATGTAACTGTCCAAATGCTTTTTAAAAGACAAAATTGTACCCGCCTCTACTACTGCCTCTGGCAGCTCGTTCCAGACACTCACCACCCTTTGAGTGAAAAAATTGCCCCTCTGGATCCTTTTGTATCTCTCCCCTCTCACCTTAAATCTGTGCCCCCTCGTTATAGACTCCCCTACCTTTGGGAAAAGATTTTGACTATCGACCTTATCTATGCCCCTCATTATTTTATAGACTTCGATAAGATCACCCCTTAACCTCCTGCTCTCCAGGGAAAAAAGTCCCAGTCTGTCCAACCTCTCCCTGTAAGTCAAACCATCAAGTCCCGGTAGCATCCTAGTAAATCTTTTCTGCACTCTTTCTAGTTTAATAATATCCTTTCTGTAATAGGGTGACCAGAACTGTACACAGTACTCCAAGTGTGGCCTCACCAATGCCCTGTACAACTTCAACAAGACATCCCAACTCCTGCATTCAATGTTCAGATCAGCCATGATCTTATTGAATGGTGGAGCAGGCTCGAGGGGCCGATTGGCCTACTCCTGCTCCTATTTCTTATGTTCTTATGTTCTCTCCTCGTGTTAATATCACTCTCTATATCACTCTCTCTCCTCGTGTTAATATCACTCTCTATATCGCTCTCTCTCCTCGTGTTAATATCACTCTCTATATCGCTCTCTCTCCCCCCTTGTTAATCTCACTCTCTCCACCCCGCTCTCCCCGTGTTAAACTCACTCTCTCCCCCCTCTCTCCCCGTGTTAATCTCACTCTCTCCCCTCTCTCTCTCCCCATGTTAATATCACTCCCTCTCCCCCCTCTCTCCCCGTGTTAATCTCACTCTCTCCCCGTGTTAATCTCACTCTCTCCCCGTGTTAATCTCACTCTCTCCCCGTGTTAATCTCACTCTCTCCCCGTGTTAATATCACTCTCTCCCCGCTCTCTCTCCCCTTGTTAATCTCACTCTCTCTATCCCTCTCTCTCCCCTTGTTAATCTCACTCTCTCTACCTCTCTCTCCCCCTGTTAACCTCACTCTCTCTACCCCTCTCTCTCCCTGTATTAGTCTCACTCTCTCTCCCTGTGTTAATCTCACTCTCTCTACCCCTCTCTCTCCCCGTGTTAATCTCACTCTCTCTACCCCCCTCTCTCCCCTTGTTAGTCTCACTCTCTTTACCCCCTCTCTCCCCGTGTTAATCTCACTCTCTCCCCCCTCTCTCCCCATGTTAATCTCACTCTCTCCCCCCTCTCTCCCCGTGTTAATATCACTCTCTCCCCGCTCTCTCTCCCCGTGTTAATCTCACTCTCTCTACCCCTCTCTCTCCCCGTGTTAATCTCACTCTCTCTAACCCTCTCTCTCCCCCTGTTAATCTCACTCTCTCTACCCCTCTCTCCCCGTGTTAATCTCACTCTCTCTACCCCTCTCTCCCCGTGTTAATCTCACTCTCTCTACCCCTCTCTCTCCCCGTGTTAATCTCACTCTCTCTACCCCCTCTCTCCCCGTGTTAATCTCACTCTCTCTACCCCTCTCTCTCCCCGTGTTAATCTCACTCTCTCTACCCCTCTCTCTCCCCGTGTTAATCTCACTCTCTCTCTCCCCGTGTTAATCTCACTCTCTCTACTCCCCTCTCTCCCCGTGTTAATCTCACTCTCTTTACCCCCTCTCTCCCCGTGTTAATCTCACTCTCTCTACCCCCTCTCTCCCCGTGTTAATCTCACTCTCTTTACCCCCTCTCTCCCTGTGTTAATCTCACTCTCTCTACCCCTCTCTCCCCATGTTAATCTCACTCTCTCTACCCTCCTCTCTCCCCTTGTTAATCTCATTCTCTCTACCCCCTCTCTCTCCCCGTGTTAATCTCACTCTCTCTACCCCCTCTCTCCCTGAGTTATTCTCACTCTCTCGACCCCCTCTCTCCCCGTGTTAATCTCACTCTCTCTACCCCCTCTCTCTCTCCCCGTGTTAATCTCACTCTCTCTACCCTTCTCTCTCCCCGTGTTAATCTCACTCTCTCTACTCCCTCTCTCCCCATGTTAATCTCACTCTCTCTACCCTTCTCTCTCCCCGTGTTAATCTCACTCTCTCTACCCCCTCTCTCCCCATGTTAATCTCACTCTCTCTACCCCTCTCTCTCCCCGTGTTAATCTCACTCTCTCTACCCCTCTCTCTCCCCGTGTTAATCTCACTCTCTCTACCCCTCTCTCTCCCGTGTTAATCTCACTCTCTCGACCCCTCTCTCTCCCCGTGTTAATCTCACTCTCTCTACCCTTCTCTCTCCCCGTGTTAATCTCACTCTCTCTACCCTTCTCTCTCCCTGTGTTAATCTCACTCTCTCTACCCTTCTCTCTCCCTGTGTTAATCTCACTCTCTCCCCGCTCTCTCTCCCTGTGTTAATCTCACTCTCTCTACCCCTCTCTCCCCGTGTTAATCTCACTCTCTCTACCCCTCTCTCCCCGTGTTAATCTCACTCTCTCTACCCCTCTCTCTCCCATGTTAATCTCACTCTCTCGACCCCTCTCTCTCCCCGTGTTAATCTCACTCTCTCTACCCTTCTCTCTCCCCGTGTTAATCTCACTCTCTCTACCCTTCTCTCTCCCTGTGTTAATCTCACTCTCTCTACCCTTCTCTCTCCCCGTGTTAATCTCACTCTCTCTACCCCTCTCTCCCCGTGTTAATCTCACTCTCTCTACCCGTATTGTGTGCCCATGTTATTATCTCTCTTTCCCTTTCCCTCACACTCCTCTCTTCTCTTGTACTGCAGACATTGCCAACAAGGTGCTCTTGGCCCTGTTCACGGTGGAGATGTTCCTGAAGATGTATAGCCTGGGCCTCCAGGCTTACTTTGTGTCTCTGTTTAACCGGTTTGACTGCTTTGTTGTGTGTGGAGGGATCCTGGAGACCATTCTGGTGGAGCTGCAGATGATGTCTCCTTTAGGGATCTCCGTCCTCCGATGTATTCGCCTCCTGAGGATCTTCAAAATCACCAGGTATTAGTGGGATAGAAGTACTGTGTTGAAATATGCCGATATCGGGCAGTTTGAATCCCGCTTGAACCTCGGGTGCTAATAGCATTCCGTTCTACCCTCTGACCTCGTCTGCGGAATTATTCACGGGTCCAGCAGCAAACTGGGGTGAGTCCAGGGATCACATCACTGGCAAGAGAGCAAAATTTTAAGCGAGACAAATTTAAAGGGTTGGGGACAGTTAAAAGGGAGGGGAGCTAATAATTTATAAGGCTTTTGGAGACCGGAAAAGGCATGTCAACTGATCAGCAACCTTTGCTGAGGCTGAAGGGGTGGCCCACAGGTTCAGGACAGGGTCTGCACACAAGTGAAACTGTGGCCCAGCGCTGGGCTTCCTCTCCGATCGCTGCTCAAGGTGATATAGCATGAGATGGCAGTGAGGAGCGTTTGACTTTGTGCCAGCCGACAACACACCGTCGACGGGAGGGCGCGACGCACCGTCGACGGGAGGGCGCGACGCACCGTCGACGGGAGGGCGCGACGCACCGTCGACGGGAGGGCGCGACGCACCGTCGACGGGAGTGTACCAAATTAATGATCTCAAAGTAAAGGATCCCTTGGGAAGCAGTGATCATAACATGATAGAATTTCACATCCAGTTTGAGAGCGAGGATCTCGGGTCTGAAACTACTGTATTAAACTTAAATAAGGGCAATTATAAAGGAATGAGGGCGGAATTGGCTGAAGTGGACTGGGTAAACAGATTAGACGGTATGATGGTGGATAAACAGCGGCAAACATTTAAAAAGATATTTTATGACTCGCAACAAACATATCCCTGTGAGGAGGAAAGACACCACAAAAAGGGTGAACCAACCATGGCTAACTAAGGAAGTCAAGGATGGTATCAGGTTAAAAGAAAAAGCATAAAACATGGCAAAGATTACTGGTAAATCCGAAGATTGGGAAAACCTTAAGAAACAGCAAAGGATGACTAAAAGAATAATAAAGAGGGAGAAAATAAATTGAGAGTAAACTAGCAAGAAATATAAAAACTGACAGTAAAAGCTTCTACAAATATATAAAAAGGAAGAGGGTAGCTAAAGTAAACATTGGTCCCTTCGAGGATGAAACTAGGGAACAAGAGGATAGCTAAGGAAAAGGTGGGACCTATCAGGGATGATAAGGGTAACTTGTGTGTAGAAGCAGAGGATGTGGGTAGGGTTTTAAATGAATATTTTGTCTCCATAGTCACAAAGGAAAGGGATGATCCGAATGTAGGAGTTAAAGAGGAAAAGTGTGAAATATTGGATAAGGTAAACATAACGAGAGAGGAAGTACTAGAGGGACTGGAATCCTTGAAAGTTGATAAGTCACCAGGGCCGGATGGATTGTTTCCTGGACTATTGAAGGAAGCCAGGGAGGAAATAGCGGATGCTCTGAGGATCATTTTCCAATCCTCATTAGATACAGGGGAGGTACCGGAGGACTGGAAGACTGCAAACATAATACCATTGTTTAAAAAGGGTACGAGGGAAAGGCCGAACAATTATAGGCCTGACCGGCCTCCCTCGGTGGTGGGCAAACTATTAGAATCAATACTGAGAGATGGGATAAACTGTCACTTGGAAAGGCATGGTTTAATCAGGGATAGTCAGCATGGATTTGTTCAGGGAAGGTCATGCCTTACAAATCTGATTGAATTCTTTGAGGAAGTGACGAGGAGGATTGATGAGGGTAGTGCAGTGGATGTTGTCTACATGGATTTTAGTAAGGCATTTGACAAGGTCCCACATAGCAGACTGGTCAGAAAGGTAAAAGCCCATGGGATACAGGGAAATGTGGCGAATTGGATCCAAAATTGGCTCAGTAACAGGAAACAAAGGGTAAAAGTCGATGGATATCTTTGCGAATGGAAATCCGTTTCCAGTGATGTGCCACAGGGCTCAGTGTTGGGTCCCTTGCTGTTTGTGGTATATATTAATGATTTGGACTTGAATGTCGGGGGCATGATTGGAAAATTTGCAGATGACACAAAAATTGGCTGTGTCGTTAATAGTGAAGAGGATAGCTGTAGACTCCAAGAAGATATCAATGGGTTGGTGGAGTGGGCAGAAAAGTGGCAAATGGAGTTCATCCCGGAGAAGTGTGAGGTAATGTACTTAGGGAGGGCAAACAGTAAAAGGGAATATGCAGTAAACGGGAATATGTTGAGAGGGGTAGAGGAAGTGAGAGACCTTGGAGTGCATGTGCACAGGTCCCTGAAGGTGGCAGTACAGGTAGATAAGGTTGTGAAGAAGGCATACGGAATGCTCTCCGTTGTTAGCCGAGGTAGAGAATACAAAAGCAGGGATGTAATGATGGAACTGTATAAAATGCTGGTAAGGCCACAGCAGGAGTATTGTGCGCTGTTCTGGTCACCACATTACAGGAAGGGCGTAATTGCTCTGGAGAGAGTGCAGAGAAGATTTACAAGAATGTTGCCAGGGCTTGAAAATTGCAGCTACGAGGAGAGATTGGATAGGCTGGGATTGTTTTCCTTGGAGCAGAGGAGGCTGAGGGGAGACTTGATTGAGGTGTACAAAATTATGAGGGGCCCAGATAGAGTAGACAGGAAGTACCTGTTTCCCCTAGCGGAGAGTTCAAGAATTAGAGGACATAGATTTAAGCTGATTGGCGGAAGGATTCGAGGGGACATGAGGAAAAACCTTTTTACCCAGAGGGCGGTGGGTGTATGGAATTCGCTGCCCGAATTGGTGGTAGAGGCTGGGACCCTCAACTCTTATAAAAAGTACCTGGACCAGCACCTAAAGTGCTGTAAGCTGCAGGGCGACGGACCGGGTGCTGGAAGGTGGGATTAGAATGGACACCTGGTTGTTCTTCAAGCCGGCGCGGACACGATGGGCCGAATGGCCCCCTTCTGTGCTGTACCTTTTCTATGGTTCTATGGGAAATAATAATGGAAAACAAGGAAATGGCAGAGGAATTGAACAGATATTTTGTATCTGTCTTCACAGTAGAAGACACTAATAACATACCAATAATAATAGAAAATCAATGGGCAAAAGGGAGGGAGGAACTAAAAACAATCACTATCACCAGAGAAAAAGTACCAGGTAAACTAATGGGTCTAAAGGCTGACAAGTCCCCTGGACCTGATGGTTTGCATCCCAGGGTCTTAAAGGAAGTGGCTACAGAGATAGTGGATGCATTGGTTGTAATCTTCCAGAATTCCCTAGATTCTGGAAAGGTCCCGGTGGATTGGAAAACCAGAAACGTAACACCCCTGTTCAAGAAGGGAGTGAGACAGAAAGCAGGTAATTATAGACCAGTGAGACTAACATCTGTCATTGGGAAAATGCCAGAATCCATTATTAAGGAAGTAGTAGCAGGACATTTGGAGACTCATAATACAATCAAGGGGAGTCAACATGGTTTTATGAAGGGGAAATCATGTCTGACAAATTTATTAGAGTTCTTTGAGGAAGTAACGGGCAGGGTGGATAAAGGGGAACCAATGGATGCAGTATATTTGGATTTCCAAAAGGCATTCGATAAGGTGCCACATAAAAGATTACTGCACAAGATAAGAGCTCATGGTGTTGGGGGTAATATACTGACATGGATAGAGGATTGGCTAACTAACAGAAAACAAAGAGTCGGGATAAAAGGGTTATTTTCAAAATGGCAATCTGTAACTAGTCATAGAGAGTCATAGAGTTATACAGCACGGATAGAGGCCCTTCGGCCCATCGTGTCCGTGCCGGCCATCAAGCCCAGTCTAATCTAATCCCATATTCCAGCATTTGGTCCGTAGCCTTGTATGCTATGGCATTTCAAGTGCTCATCCAAATGCTTCTTGAATGTTGTGAGGGTTCCTGCCTCCACAACCCTCTCAGGCAGTGAGTTCCAGACTCCAACCACCCTCTGGGTGAAAAAGTTCTTTCTCAAATCCCCTCTAAACCTCCCGCCTTTTACCTTGAATCTATGCCCCCTTGTTATAGAACCCTCAACGAAGGGAAAAAGCTCCTGAGTATCCATCCTATCTATGCCCCTCATAATTTTGTACACCTCAATCATGTCCCCCCTCAGCCTCCTCTGCTCCAAGGAAAACAAACCCAATCTTCCCAGTCTCTCTTCATAGCTGAAGCGCTCCAGCCCTGGTAACATCCTGGTGAATCTCCTCTGCACCCTCTCCAAAGCGATCACATCCTTCCTGTAGTGCGGCGACCAGAACTGCACACACTAGCGGGGTGCCGCAGGGCTCAGTGCTGGGGCCTCAACTATTTACAATATATATCAATGACTTGGATGAAGGAACAGAGTGTCTTGTGGCCAAATTTGCTGACGATACAAAGATAGGTGGAAAAGCAAGTTGTGATGAGGACACAAAGTGTCTGCAAAGGGATATTGACAGGTTAAGCGAATGGGCAATAATTTGGCAGATGGAATATAATGTGGGAAAATGTGAAGTCATCCACTTTGGAAGGAAAAATAAAAAAGCAAAATATTATTTGAATGGAGCAATACTACAAAATGCTGCGGTACAGAGGGATCTGGGTGTCCTCGTACATGAAACACAAAAAGTCAACATACAGGTGTAGCAGGTAATCCAGAAGGCAAATGGAATATTGGCCTTTATTTCTAGGGGGATGGAGTATAAAAGCAGGGAAGTCATGCTCCAACTGTACAGGGTGCTGGTGAGACCACACCTGGAGTACTGCGTACAGTTCTGGTGCCCTTATTTAAGGAAGGACATACTTGCACTGGAGGCAGTTCAGAGAAGGTTCACTAGGTTGATTCCGGGTGTGGAAGGATTGTCTTATGAGGAAAGATTGAACAGGTTGGGTCTATACTCATTGGAGTTTAGAAGAATGAGAGGAAATCTTATTGAAACAGACAAGATTCTGAGGGGACTCGATAGGGTCGATGCTGAGAGGATGTTACCCCTCATGGGGGAATCTAAAACTAGGGGGCATAGTCTCAGAATAAGGGGTCGCCCGTTTAAGACGGAAATGAGGAGGAATTTCTTCTCCCAGAGGGTCGTGACTCTTTGGAATTCTTCACCCCAAAAAGCTGTGGAGGCTGAGTCATTGAATACATTCAAGGCTGAGTTAGACAAATTTTTGATCAGCGAGGGAGTCAAAGGATATGGGGAAAGGGCGGGAAAGTGGAGTTGAGGTAAAAATCAGATCAGCCATGATCTCATTAAATGGCGGAGCAGGCTCGAGGGGACGAATGGCCCACTCCTGCTCCTATCTCTTATGGTCTTATGGTCTGAACACACCCTCGACGGGAGTGCACTGAACACACCCTCGACGGGAGTGCACTGAACACACCCTCGACGGGAGTGTACTAAACACACCCTCGACGGGAGTGTACTGAAAACACCCTCGATGGGAGTGTACTAAACACACCCTCGACGGGAGTGTACTGAAAACACCCTCGACGGGAGTGTACTAAACACACCCTCGACGGGAGTGTACTAAACACACCCTCGACGGGAGTGTACTGAAAACACCCTCGACGGGAGTGTACTAAACACACCCTCGACGGGAGTGTACTGAAAACACCCTCGACGGGAGTGTACTAAACACACCCTCGACGGGAGTGTACTAAACACACCCTCGACGGGAGTGTACTGAAAACACCCTCGAAGGGAGTGTACTAAACACACCCTCGACGGGAGTGTACTAAACACACCCTCGACGGGAGTGTACTAAACACACCCTCGACGGGAGTGTACTAAACACACCCTCGACGGGAGTGTACTAAACACACCCTCGACGGGAGTGTACTAAACACACCCTCGACGGGAGTGTACTGAAAACACCCTCGACGGGAGTGTACTGAAAACACCCTCGACGGGAGTGTACTGAAAACACCCTCGACGGGAGTGTACTGAACACACCCTCGACGGGAGTGTACTGATCACACCCTCGACGGGAGTGTACTGAAAACACCCTCGACGGGAGTGTACTGAAAACACCCTCGACGGGAGTGTACTGAACACACCCTCGACGGGAGTGTACTGAACACACCCTCGACGGGAGTGTACTGAACACACCCTCGACGTGAGTGTACTGAACACACCCTCGACGTGAGTGTACTGATCACACCCTCGACGGGAGTGTACTAAACACACCCTCGACGTGAGTGTACTGATCACACCCTCGACGGGAGTGTACTGATCACACCCTCGACGGGAGTGTACTGATCACACCCTCGACGGGAGTGTACTGATCACACCCTCGACGTGAGTGTACTGATCACACCCTCGACGTGAGTGTACTGATCACACCCTCGACGTGAGTGTACTGATCACACCCTCGACGTGAGTGTACTGATCACACCCTCGACGTGAGTGTACTGATCACACCCTCGACGGGAGTGTACTGATCACACCCTCGACGGGAGTGTACTGATCACACCCTCGACGTGAGTGTACTGATCACACCCTCGACGTGAGTGTACTGAAAACACCCTCGACGGGAGTGTACTGAACACACCCTCGACGGGAGTGTACTGAAAACACCCTCGACGGGAGTGTACTAAACACACCCTCGACGGGAGTGTACTGATCACACCCTCGACGGGAGTGTACTGAAAACACCCTCGATGGGAGTGTACTAAACACACGCTCGACGGGAGTGTACTGAAAACACCCTCGACGGGAGTGTACTGAACACACGGTCGACGGGAGTGTATTCCTGTGGTCGGCTTGTTGTACACTCCTGTTGACATTGTTTAGTACACTCCTGTTGACTGCCTTTAATACACTCCTGTGTTCGGCATGTTGTACACGCCTGTTGACGGCGTTTAGTACACTCCTGTTGACGGCGTTTAGTACACTCCTGTTGACGGCGTTTAGTACACTCCTGTTGACGGTGTTTAGTACACTCCTGTGGTCGGTGTGTTGTACACTCCTGTTGACGGTGTTTTGTACACTCCTGTGGTTGGTGTGTTGTACACTCCTGTTGACGGTGTTTTGTACACTCCTGTGGTCGGTGTGTTGTACACTCCCGTTGACGGTGTTTAGTGCACTCCTGTTGACGGTGTTTAGTACACTCCTGTGGTCGGTGTGTTGTACACTCCTGTTGACGGTGTTTAGTACACTCCTGTGGTCGGCGTGTTGTACACTCCTGTTGATGGTGTTTAGTACACTCCTGTTGACGGTGTTTAGTACACTCCTGTGGTCGGCGTGTTGTACACTCCTGTTGATGGTGTTTAGTACACTCCTGTTGACGGTGTTTAGTACACTCCTGTGGTCAGCGTGTTGTACACTCCTGTTGATGGTGTTTAGTACACTCCTGTGGTCGGTGTGTTGTACACTCCTGTTGATGGTGTTTAGTGCACTCCTGTGGTTGGTGTGTTGTACACTCCTGTTGATGGTGTTTAGTACACTCCTGTGGTCGGTGTGTTGTACACTCCTGTTGATGGTGTTTAGTACACTCCTGTGGTTGGTGTGTTGTACACTCCTGTTGATGGTGTTTAGTGCACTCCTGTGGTTGGTGTTTAGTACACTCCTGTTGATGGTGTTTAGTGCACTCCTGTGGTCGGTGTTTAGTACACTCCTGTGGTCGGTGTGTTGTACACTCCTGTTGATGGTGTTTAGTACACTCCTGTGGTTGGTGTGTTGTACACTCCTGTTGATGGTGTTTCGTACACTCCTGTTGATGGTGTTTAGTACACTCCTGTTGACGGTGTTTAGTACACTCCTGTGGTTGGTGTTTAGTACACTCCTGTTGACGGTGTTTAGTACACTCCTGTTGATGGTGTTTAGTACACTCCTGTTGATGGTGTTTAGTACACTCCTGTTGACGGTGTTTAGTACACTCCTGTGGTTGGTGTGTTGTACACTCCTGTTGATGGTGTTTAGTACACTCCTGTGGTTGGTGTGTTGTACACTCCTGTTGATGGTGTTTAGTACACTCCTGTGGTTGGTGTGTTGTCCACTCCTGTGGTCGGCGTGTTGTACACTCCTGTTGACGGTGTTTAGTACACTCCTGTGGTTGGTGTGTTGTACACTCCTGTTGACCGTGTTTAGTACACTCCTGTTGATGGTGTTTAGTACACTCCTGTTGACGGTGTTTAGTACACTCCTGTGGTTGGTGTGTTGTACACTCCTGTTGACGGTGTTTAGTACACTCCTGTGGTTGGTGTGTTGTACACTCCTGTTTACGGTGTTTAGTACACTCCTGTGGTCGGCGTGTTGTACACTCCTGTTGATGGTGTTTAGTACACTCCTGTGGTTGGTGTGTTGTACACTCCTGTTGACGGTGTTTCGTACACTCCTGTGGTTGGTGTGTTGTACACTCCTGTGGTCGGCGTGTTGTACACTCCTGTTGACGGTGTTTAGTACACTCCTGTGGTTGGTGTGTTGTACACTCCTGTTGATGGTGTTTAGTACACTCCTGTTGATGGTGTTTAGTACACTCCTGTGGTCGGTGTTTAGTACACTCCTGTTGACGGTGTTTAGTACACTCCTGTTGACGGTGTTTAGTACACTCCTGTTGATGGTGTTTAGTACACTCCTGTTGATGGTGTTTAGTACACTCCTGTTGATGGTGTTTAGTACACTCCTGTTGACGGTGTTTAGTACACTCCTGTGGTTGGTGTGTTGTACACTCCTGTTGATGGTGTTTAGTACACTCCTGTGGTTGGTGTGTTGTACACTCCTGTTGATGGTGTTTAGTACACTCCTGTGGTTGGTGTGTTGTCCACTCCTGTGGTCGGCGTGTTGTACACTCCTGTTGACGGTGTTTAGTACACTCCTGTGGTTGGTGTGTTGTACACTCCTGTTGACCGTGTTTAGTACACTCCTGTTGATGGTGTTTAGTACACTCCTGTTGACGGTGTTTAGTACACTCCTGTGGTTGGTGTGTTGTACACTCCTGTTGACGGTGTTTAGTACACTCCTGTGGTTGGTGTGTTGTACACTCCTGTTGACGGTGTTTAGTACACTCCTGTGGTCGGCGTGTTGTACACTCCTGTTGATGGTGTTTAGTACACTCCTGTGGTTGGTGTGTTGTACACTCCTGTTGACGGTGTTTCGTACACTCCTGTGGTTGGTGTGTTGTACACTCCTGTGGTCGGCGTGTTGTACACTCCTGTTGACGGTGTTTAGTACACTCCTGTGGTTGGTGTGTTGTACACTCCTGTTGATGGTGTTTAGTACACTCCTGTTGATGGTGTTTAGTACACTCCTGTGGTCGGTGTTTAGTACACTCCTGTTGACGGTGTTTAGTACACTCCTGTTGACGGTGTTTAGTACACTCCTGTTGATGGTGTTTAGTACACTCCTGTTGATGGTGTTTAGTACACTCCTGTTGATGGTGTTTAGTACACTCCTGTTGACGGTGTTTAGTACACTCCTGTGGTTGGTGTGTTGTACACTCCTGTTGATGGTGTTTAGTACACTCCTGTGGTTGGTGTGTTGTACACTCCTGTTGATGGTGTTTAGTACACTCCTGTGGTTGGTGTGTTGTCCACTCCTGTGGTCGGCGTGTTGTACACTCCTGTTGACGGTGTTTAGTACACTCCTGTGGTTGGTGTGTTGTACACTCCTGTTGACCGTGTTTAGTACACTCCTGTTGATGGTGTTTAGTACACTCCTGTTGACGGTGTTTAGTACACTCCTGTGGTTGGTGTGTTGTACACTCCTGTTGACGGTGTTTAGTACACTCCTGTGGTTGGTGTGTTGTACACTCCTGTTGACGGTGTTTAGTACACTCCTGTGGTCGGCGTGTTGTACACTCCTGTTGATGGTGTTTAGTACACTCCTGTGGTTGGTGTGTTGTACACTCCTGTTGACGGTGTTTCGTACACTCCTGTGGTTGGTGTGTTGTACACTCCTGTGGTCGGCGTGTTGTACACTCCTGTTGACGGTGTTTAGTACACTCCTGTGGTTGGTGTGTTGTACACTCCTGTTGATGGTGTTTAGTACACTCCTGTTGATGGTGTTTAGTACACTCCTGTGGTCGGTGTTTAGTACACTCCTGTTGACGGTGTTTAGTACACTCCTGTGGTTGGTGTGTTGTACACTCCTGTTGACGGTGTTTAGTACACTCCTGTGGTTGGTGTGTTGTACACTCCTGTTGACGGTGTTTAGTACACTCCTGTGGTTGGTGTGTTGTACACTCCTGTTGACGGTGTTTAGTACACTCCTGTGGTTGGTGTGTTGTACACTCCTGTTGATGGTGTTTAGTACACTCCTGTTGATGGTGTTTAGTACACTCCTGTGGTCGGTGTTTAGTACACTCCTGTTGACGGTGTTTAGTACACTCCTGTGGTTGGTGTGTTGTACACTCCTGTTGACGGTGTTTAGTACACTCCTGTGGTTGGTGTGTTGTACACTCCTGTTGACGGTGTTTAGTACACTCCTGTGGTTGGTGTGTTGTACACTCCTGTTGACAGTGTTTAGTACACTCCTGTTGACGGTGTTTAGTACACTCGGTGTGTTAATGACGTTCTTTACCCAGTCCCACCAATCGATAAACCACGTGCCATGCTTGGTTTGAATGCCGGTCATTTTCCTTCAGCATTGAGAGCAGCAATGGTTCCTTGATGTGTTTCAAGCGATAAATCTTTCTTCCTTTTCTCCTTCTCTCCTTTGCTCATTCCCCAGGTATTGGACCTCCTTGAGTAACCTGGTGGCGTCTCTATTGAACTCAGTTCGTTCCATTGCGTCCTTACTCCTCCTCCTCTTCCTCTTCATCATCATCTTCTCTTTGCTGGGGATGCAGCTATTTGGTGGAAAGTTCAACTTTGATGAGATGGAGGTGCGGAGGAGCACCTTTGATAACTTCCCCCAGGCTTTGCTGAGTGTGTTCCAGGTAGGCCCGGAGTTCCAGGTATCCCCACCGTGTGAACAAACGTGCAGTAGGTTGGCCATTAATGGAGAGGTTCCTGGATACGAAGGCCCACTCCAGAGACTTGAGCACGTAATCTAGACTGACACTCCCATTGTCGGAGGGTCAGTATTGAGGGCGTGCTGCACAGTCAGAGGTGCCGTCTTTCAGACGAGACGTTAAACTGAGGCCCCGTCTGGCCTCGGGTGGGCAAAGAAGATCCCATGACACTATTTCAAAGAAGAGCAGGGTGTCCTGCCCAATATTTATCCCTCAACCAACATCACTAAAACAGATTATCTGGTCATTGTCACATTGCTGTTTCTGGGATCTTGCTGTGCACAAATTGGCTGTTGCGTTTCCTACATTACAACAGGGAGTACATTTCAAAAAAGCACTTCATTGGCTGCAAATGCTTTGGGCCGTCCTGAGGTGGTCAAAGATGCTGAATAAATGCAAGTCCTTGCTTCTTCTGAGCACGGTCTGGGATCCGAGGGCAAGTGTTACCTTCTGTCACTTGGAGGGGTTTCACCACAAGTCCATTCCCCACTTCCACCTCAGTCTGTGCTCGCAGGCAGCTATTGTCACTGGTCTGGGGGCAGGCCCACTCCCCCCGGTCTGGGGGCAGGCCCAATCCCCCTCCCCGGTCTGGGGGCAGGCCCACTCCCCCTGGTCTGGGGGCAGGCCCAATCCCCCTGGTCTGGGGGCAGGCCCAATCCCCCTCCCCGGTCTGGGGGCAGGCCCAATCCCCCTCCCCGGTCTGGGGGCAGGCCCAATCCCCCTGGTCTGGGGGCAGGCCCAATCCCCCTCCCCAGTCTGGGGGCAGGCCCAATCCCCCTCCCCAGTCTGGGGGCAGGCCCAATCCCCCTCCCCGGTCTGGGGGCAGGCCCAATCCCCCTCCCCGGTCTGGGGGCAGGCCCAATCCCCCTCCCCGGTCTGGGGGCAGGCCCAATCCCCCTCCCCGGTCTGGGGGCAGGCCCAATCCCCCTCCCCGGTCTGGGGGCAGGCCCAATCCCCCTGGTCTGGGGGCAGGCCCAATCCCCCTCCCCGGTCTGGGGGCAGGCCCAATCCTCCTCCCCGGTCTGGGGGCAGGCCCAATCCCCCCGGTCTGGGGGCAGGCCCAATCCCCCCGGTCTGGGGGCAGGCCCAATCCCCCCGGTCTGGGGGCAGGCCCAATCCCCCTCCCCGGTCTGGGGGCAGGCCCAATCCCCCTCCCTGGTCTGGGGGCAGGCCCAATCCCCCTCCCCGGTCTGGGGGCAGGCCCAATCCCCCTCCCCGGTCTGGGGGCAGGCCCAATCCCCCTCCCTGGTCTGGGGGCAGGCCCAATCCCCCTCCCCGGTCTGGGGGCAGGCCCAATCCCCCTCCCCGGTCTGGGGGCAGGCCCAATCCCCCTCCCCGGTCTGGGGGCAGGCCCAATCCCCCTCCCGGTCTGGGGGCAGGCCCAATCCCCCTCCCGGTCTGGGGGCAGGCCCAATCCCCCTCCCGGTCTGGGGGCAGGCCCAATCCCCCTCCCGGTCTGGGGGCAGGCCCAATCCCCCTCCCGGTCTGGGGGCAGGCCCAATCCCACCCCCCCCCGGTCTGGGGGCAGGCCCAATCCCCCGCCCCCCCGGTCTGGGGGCAGGCCCAATCCCCCGCCCCCCGGTCTGGGGGCAGGCCCAATCCCCCGCCCCCCGGTCTGGGGGCAGGCCCACTCCCCCTCCCCGGTCTGGGGGCAGGCCCACTCCCACTCCCCGGTCTGGGGGCAGGCCCACTCCCCCTCCCCGGTCTGGGGGCAGGCCCAATCCCCCTCCCCTGTCTGGGGGCAGGCCCACTCCCGCTGAGCTCAGTGCCCCCCCCACAAAGAGGGTGGGGCAGAAATATGTTCAGAACGGGAAGATGTGTCTTTGAATAAACACAAGAAGCTCGGGCAGTAATAGCCTTTCACTCAGAGTCACCCCTCCCCCTCCCTCTGGTTCTCCCTCTACCTTTTGCCCCTCCCTCTAGCCTCTACTCCCCTCCCTCTACCCCCTCCCTCCACCTCCTTCCACTTCCACCCCCCACTCGAAGAGAAGGACCTTGAACTGTTGGGCAGTGTTTCCTCGGAGCTGCAATGGCCGAACGTGACAGTCCCATGTGTTTGTGGCTGTGTGACTGGGCGAGGAATGGACTAAACCTCTAACCCATTCTGTTTGGTGCAGATATTGACCGGTGAGGACTGGAATTCCGTTATGAATGACGGCATCATGGCCTATGGAGGGCCGTCTTTCCCCGGGGTGCTGGTCTGTATTTACTTCATCATCCTGTTCGTCTGTGGGAACTGTATCCTTCAGTGTGGGTGATGTTACAGTGAGTGAGGTGTAGGTGAGGAGAGATTACAGCACAGAAACAGGCCATTTGTCCCAACTGGCCTGTGGCAGTGTTTATGCTCCACACGAGCCTCCTCCCTCCCCTCTTCCTCTAACCCTATCAGTATATCATAGAATCATGGAAAATTACGGCACAGAAGGCGGCCATTTGGCCCATCGTGTCCGTGCCGGCCGAGAAAGAGTTTCCAGCTTAATCCCACATTCCCGCACTTGGTCCGTAGCCCTGTAGGTTACAGCACTTCAGGTGCACATCCAAGTACTTTTTAAATGAGTTGAGGGTTTCTGCCTCTCCCACCCTTTCAGGCGGTGAGTTCCAGACCCCCACCACCCTCTGGGTGAGAAAATTCTCAGTTCCCGTCTAATCCTTCTACCAATTACTTTAAATCTGTGCCCCCTGGTTATTGACCCCTCTGCTAAGGGAAATAGGTCCTCCCTATCCACTCTATCTGGGCCCCTCATAATTTTATATACCTCAATTAAATCTCCCCTCAGCCTCCTTTGTTCCAAAGAAAACAACCCCAGCCTCTCCAATCTTTCCTCATAGCTAAAATTCTCCAGCCCTGGCAACATCCTCGTAAATCTCTGCACCCTCTCTGATGCAGTCACATCTTTCCTGTAATGTGGTGACCAGAACTGTACACAGTTCTCAAGCTGTGGGCTAACTAATGTTTTATACAGTTCGAGCATAACCTCCCTGATCTTATATTCTATGCCTCGGCTAATAAAGGAAAGTATCCCGTATGCCTTCTTAACCACCTTATCTACCTGTCCCTCCACCTTCAGGGATCTGTGGACATGCACTCCAAGGTCCCTCACTTCCTCTACACCTCTCAGTATCCTCCCATTTATTGTGTACTCCCTTGCCTTGTTTGCTCCCCTTCACACTTCTCCGGATTGAACTCCATTTGCCACTTTTCTGCTCACCTGACCAGTCCATTGATATCTTCCTGCAGTCTACAGCTTTCCTCCTCACTATCAACCACATGGACAATTTTTGTATCATCTGCAAACTTCTTGATCAAGCCCCCTACATTTAAGTCCAAATCATTAATATATACCACAAAAAGCAAGGGACCTTGTACTGAGCCCTGTGGAACCCCACTGGAAACAGCCTTCCAGTCACAAATACACCTGTCAACCATTACCCTTTGCTTCCTGCCACTGAGCCAATTTTGGATCCAACTAGCCACTTTCCCTTAGATCCCATGGGCTTTTACTTTTTGACTAGTCTGCCATGTGGGACCTTGCTAAAATCCATGTACACTACATCAAACGCGCTACCCTTATCAACCCTCCTTGTTACCTCCTCAAAAAATTCAATCAAATTAGTCAGACACGACCTTCCCTTAACAAATCCATGCTGACTGTCCTTGATTAAACCGTCAATTAGTTTGTCCCTGTGTTTGTATATTTGGGGTATATTTTGTTCCTGAGCCCGGTTTCAACAGATATTCTTTTGAACGTTTTCTTGGCAATCGCAGTTGACAATCTGGCAGAGGCAGAAAGTCTGACATCAGCACAGAGGGAAGCTGCTGAGGAGAAGGAGAGGAGGAGGTTGGAGAGGTGAGTGTGGAGGAGGGGAGCGTGACTGGAGGGGAGCGTGACTGGAGGGGAGCGTGACTGGAGGGGAGCGTGACTGGAGGGGAGCGTGACTGGAGGGGAGCGTGACTGGAGGGGAGCGTGACTGGAGGGGAGCGTGACTGGAGGGGAGCGTGACTGGAGGGGAGCGTGACTGGAGGGGAGCGTGACTGGAGGGGAGCGTGACTGGAGGGGAGCGTGACTGGAGGGGAGCGTGCCTGGAGGGGAGCGTGCCTGGAGGGGAGCGTGCCTGGAGGGGAGCGTGCCTGGAGGGGAGCGTGCCTGGAGGGGAGCGTGCCTGGAGGGGAGCGTGCCTGGAGGGGAGCGTGACTGGAGGGGAGCGTGACTGGAGGGGAGCGTGACTGGAGGGGAGCGTGACTGGAGGGGAGCGTGACTGGAGGGGAGCGTGACTGGAGGGGAGCGTGACTGGAGGGGAGCGTGACTGGAGGGGAGCGTGACTGGAGGGGAGCGTGACTGGAGGGGAGCGTGACTGGAGGGGAGCGTGACTGGAGGGGAGCGTGACTGGAGGGGAGCGTGACTGGAGGGGAGCGTGACTGGAGGGGAGCGTGACTGGAGGGGAGCGTGACTGGAGGGGAGCGTGACTGGAGGGGAGCGTGACTGGAGGGGAGCGTGACTGGAGGGGAGCGTGACTGGAGGGGAGCGTGACTGGAGGGGAGCGTGACTGGAGGGGAGCGTGACTGGAGGGGAGCGTGACTGGAGGGGAGCGTGACTGGAGGGGAGCGTGACTGGAGGGGAGCGTGACTGGAGGGGAGCGTGACTGGAGGGGAGCGTGACTGGAGGGGAGCGTGACTGGAGGGGAGCGTGACTGGAGGGGAGCGTGACTGGAGGGGAGCGTGACTGGAGGGGAGCGTGACTGGAGGATGGATGGGGGAGCGTGGAGGAGGTGAGCGTGGAGGAGGTGAGCGTGGAGGAGGTGAGCGTGGAGGAGGTGAGCGTGGAGGAGGTGAGCGTGGAGGAGGTGAGGGGTGGCTCTTGATCTGAGGAGAAGGCCCCTGGTGATGGGGAGAAGGTTCTCCATCATCGGGAGCAATTGGGAGGGGTACAAATATCAGGGACAGACTGGCAGTTCACTGCTGCGATTGGATGGGTGATGAGGTGCCTCTCACTCAACAGAAGTTGCATATTTAGAAAGTTCACTCCCTCCCCCCCCCCCCCCCCCGCCAGAGTTTATTTCGGGCGGGTGATCTAAATTTTGAATGTGCGTCTTCTCACAAACATCAGGAGCTGGATCACTCCATTTTTCCCATCTTCTTTATTTCCCTGATCCCACGCCCCAGGCTCGGTAACTGAGAACTGGTACAGGCCCCAGGCTTAGCACCAAGTTCCAGTCCTTGTAAGTTTGCTGACCAATAACACAGTTTTCCCTGTTTGGCTTATTGCACTGTGTCAATATGCAGTGGGGGTTTAGTTGTCTCTGGGAGCAGCTCCTGGGTTACGGAGGGTCTCTGTAGTCTGTACTTCAGGTGCCTGTTCAATCCTGCACTCTGCTTTGAATACTCAGGGCTGCCAACCCAGGCCGATCGGAGGAGGAGAAGCAGCTGCTGTTGAAGAAACTCGAGCTGGCAAAGCTGAAGGCCGAGGGGATCCCCACCACTGCCAAGGTCGACATAAAACCTGCCGTGTCGGCCCGTCACTACTTTGTGTCAGGACCAATAACTCAGTCAGGCTTTCAGTTGGGCCCTGTCAGCAAACTCTGCACAACACAGGCACTGTGATGCTGTCAGTACGCTGACTGATACACACGCCTGGCTTGGAATTGTATAACATGGGGAGGGGAATATAGATGTACACGGGAGAGGGAGACTCTGGGTTGGGTATAGATGTACACGGGAGAGGGAGACTCTGGGTTGGGTATAGATGTACACGGGGGAGGGAGACTCTGGGTTGGGTATAGATGTACACGGGAGAGGGAGACTCTGGGTTGGGTATAGATGTACACGGGAGAGGGAGACTCTGGGTTGGGTATAGATGTACACGGGAGAGGGAGACTCTGGGTTGGGTATAGATGTACACGGGGGAGGGGATACTCTGGGTTGGGTACAGATGTACACGGGAGAGGGAGACTCTGGGTTGGGTATAGATGTACACGGGAGAGGGAGACTCTGGGTTGGGTATAGATGTACACGGGAGAGGGGATACTCTGGGTTTGATATAGGTGTACACAGGGGAGGGGAGACTCTGGTAGGAACATAGGAACATAGGAACAGGAGTAGGCCATTCAGCCCCTCGTGCCTGCTCCGCCATGTGATAAGATCATGGCTGATCTGTGATCTAACTCCATATACCTGCCTTTGGCCCATATCCCTTAATACCTTTGGTTGCCAAAAAGCTATCTATCTCAGATTTAAAATTAGCAATTGAGCTAGTATCAATTGCCGTTTGCGGAAGAGAGTTCCAAACTTCTACCACCCTTTGTGCGTAGAAATGTTTTTAAATCTCACTCCTGAAAGGTCTGGCTCTAATTTTTAGACTGTGCCCCCTACTCCTAGAATCCCCAACCAGTGGAAATAGTTTCTCTCTATCCACCCTATCCGTTCCCCTTAATATCTTATAAACTTCGATCAGATCATCCCTTAATAACCTTCTAAACTCGAGAGAATACAACCCCAATTTGTGTAATCTCTCCTCGTAACTTAACCCTTGAAGTCCGGGTATCATTCTAGTAAACCTACGCTGCACTCCCTCCAAGGCCAATATGTCCTTCCGAAGGTGCGGTACCCAGAACTGCTCACAGTACTCCAGGTGCGGTCTAACCAGGGTTTTGTATAGCTGCAGCATAACTTCTGCCCCCTTGTACTCTAGTCCTCTAGATATAAAGGCCAGCATTCCATTTGCCTTCTTGATTATTTTCTGCACCTGTTCATGACACTTCAATGATCTATGTACCTGAACCCCTAAGTCCCTTTGGACATCCACTGTTTTTAACTTTTTACCATTTAGAAAGTACCCTGTTCTATCCTTTTTTGATCCAAAGTGGATGACCTCACATTTGTCTACATTGAATTCCATTTGCCACAGTTTTGCCCATTCACCTAATCTATCAATATCGCTTTGTAATTTTATGTTCTCATCTACACTGCTTACAATGCCACCAATCTTTGTGTCATCGGCAAACTTAGATATGAGACTTTCTATGCCTTCATCTCAGTCGTTAATAAATACTGTGAATAATTGAGGCCCCAAGACAGATCCCTGCGGGACTCCACTAGTCACATCCTGCCAATGTGAGTACCTACCCATTATCCCTACTCTCTGTCGCCTTTCGCTCAGCCAACTTCCTAACCAAGTCCATACTTTTCCCTCGATTTCATGGGCTTCTATCTTAGCTAACAGTCTCTTATGTGGGACCTTATCAAATGCCTTCTGGAAGTCCATATAAATAACATCCATTGACATTCCCCTGTCCACTACTTTAGTCACCTCTTCAAAAAATTCAATCAGGTTTGTCAGGCACGACCTACCTTTCACAAATCCATGCTCGCTCTCTCTGATTAACTGAAAATTCTCGAGGTGTTCAGTCACCCTATCCTTAATTACAGATTCCAGCATTTTCCCCACAACAGATGTTTGGCTAACTGGTCTATAATTCCCTGGTTTCCCTCTCCTTTCTTAAAAAGCGGAGCAACATGTGCAATTTTCCAATCGAGAGGGACAGTTCCTGAATCTAGAGAACTTTGAAAGATTATAGTTAGGGCATCTGCAATGTGCTCACCTACTTCCTTTAAAACCCTGGGATGGAAACCATCTGGTCCTGGGGATTTGTCACTCTTTAATGCTATTATTTTCTTCATTACTATTGCTTTACTTATGTTAATTTTATCGAGTCCCTGTCCCCGATTCACATAGATTGGGAAAAGCAGACCAGCAACTGTCAGAAAGGTAGTGAATTTCGTGAATGTGTCCGGGATAGTTTTCTGCAGCAGTATGTCCGAGAGGCAACAAGGGGGCAAGCCATACTAGATTTAGTAATGAGTAATGAACCAGATTTAGTTAACGACTTAACTGTGCGTGAACATCTATCCAATAGTGATCATAACATGATCGAGTTCAATGTCGTGTTTGAAAGGGAAAAAAGTGAATCAGCTGCTAAGATTCTAGACTTGGGTAAGGCCGACTTCAATGGGATGAGACAGAGACTGTCCACAATAAACTGGGCAAATCTGTTAATGGGTAAAACGACTGATGATCAGTGGGAAATGTTTAAAGAAACATTTAACGTGATACAGAATCGGTTTATACCCCTGAGGGGCAAGAACTCTACTTGCCAAAAAAAACAGCCATGGACAACTAAAGAGGTAAGGGACAGTATAAGACAGAAGGAAAGGGCATAGAAAAAGGCAAAAAATGGCACAGATCCTGGCGAATGGGAAAGATACAAAGATCAACAATGGGTCACAAAACAGATAGTAAGAGCTACAAAAAGAGAGTATGAAAAGAAACTCGCAAAGGATATCAAAACCAATACGAAGAACTTTTATAGTTATATTAGGAAAAAGAGGGTGGTATAGATGTCCACAGGGGAGGGGAGACTCTGGGTTGGATATTGATGTACACTGGGATGATATACTCTGTGTTGGGTATCATAGAATCATAGAAATTTACAGCACAAAAGGAGGCCATTTGGCCCATCATGTCTATGCCGGCCGAAAAAGAGCAACCCAGCCTAATCCCACTTTCCAGCACTTGGTCCGTAGCCCTGTAGGTTACGGCACTTCAGGTGCACATCCAAGTACTTTTTAAATGAGTTGAGGGTTTCTGCCTCTCCCACCCTTTCAGGCAGTGAGTTCCAGACCCCCACCACCCTCTGGGTGAAAAAATTTCTCCTCAGCTCCCCTCTAATCCATCTACCAATTACTTTAAATCTCTGCCCCCTGGTTATTGACCTCTCTGCTAAGGGAAATAGGTCCTTCCTATCCACTCTATCTCGGCCCCTCATAATTTTATACACCTCAATTAAATCTCCCCTCAGCCTCCTCTGTTCCAAAGAAAACAACCCCAGCCTATCCAATCTTTCCTCATAGCTAAAATTCTCCAGTCCTGGCAACATCCTCGTAGATCTCCTCTGTACCCTCTCTAGTGCAATCACATCTTTCCTGTATGTGGTGACGAGAACTGTACACAGTACTCAAGCTGTGGCCTAACTAGTGTTTTATACAGTTCCAGCATAACATCCCTGCTCTTATATTCTGTGCTTTGGCTAATAAAGGAAAATATCCCGTATGCCTTCTTAACCACCTTATCTATCTGTCCTGCTACCTTCAGGGATCTGTGGACATGCACTCCAAGGTCCCTTTGTTCCTTTGGACCTCTCAGTATCCTCCCATTTATTGTGTATTCCCTTGCCTTGTTTGCCCTCCCCAAATTCATCACCTCAAACTTCTCCGGATTGAATTCCATTTGCCACTTTTCTGCCCACCTGACCAGTCCATTGATATCTTCCTGCAATCTATAGCTTTCCTCCTCACTATCAACCGCACGGCCAATTTTTGTATCATCTGCAAACTTCTTAATCATGCCCTACATTGATATATATCACAAAAAGCAAGGGACTTAGTACTGAGCCTTACGGAACCCCACTGGAAACAGCCTTCCAGTCACAAAAACACCCGTTGACCATTACCCTTTGCTTCCTGCCACTGAGCCAATTTTGGATTCAATTTGCCACTTTCCGTTGGATCCCATGGGCTTTTACTTTTTTGACCAGTCTGCCATGTGGGACCTTGTCAAAAGCCTTGCTAAAATCCATGTAGACTACATCAAACGCACTACCCTCATCGACCCTCCTTGTTACCTCCTCAAAAAATTCAATCAAGTTAGTCAGACACGACTTTCCCTTAACAAATCCCTGCTGACTGTCCTTGATTAATCCGAGCCTTTCTAAGTGACGATAAATACTGTCCCTCACAATTTTTTCCAATAATTTGCCCACCACCGAGGATAGGCTGACTAGCCTATAATGACTCGATCTATCCCTTTCTCCCTTTTTAAACAACGGTACAATGTTAGCAGTCCTCCAATACCACATCTGTAGCCAGAGAGCATTGGAAAATGATGGTCAGAACCTCCTATATATGTATAGATGTATACTTGGATGGATATACTCTGGGTTGCGTACAGACATACATGGGGGAGAGGAGACTCTGTGTTGGGTATAGATGTACACAGGGGAGGGGAGACTGGGTTGGGTAGAGATGTACACAGGGGAGGGGAGACTGGATTGGTAGAGATGTACACGGGGAGGGGAGACTGGGTTGGGTAGAGATGTACACAGGGGAGGGGAGACTGGGTTGGGTAGAGATGTACACAGGGGAGGGGAGACTGGATTGGGTAGAGATGTACACAGGGGAGGGGACACTGGGTTGGGTAGAGATGTACACAGGGGAGGGGAGACTGGGTTGGGTCGAGATGTACACGGGGAGGGGAGACTGGATTGGGTGGAGATGCACCCAGGGGAGGGGAGACTGGATTGGGTAGAGATGTACACGGGGAGGGGAGACTGGATTGGGTAGAGATGTACACTGGGAGGGGAGACTGGATTGCGTAGAGATGTACACGGGGAGGGTTGACTGGATTGGGTAGAGATGCACACAGGGGAGGGGAGACTGTGTGTTGGGTAGAGATGTACACGGGGAGGGGAGACTGGATTGGGTAGAGATGTACACGGGGAGGGGAGACTGGATTGGGTAGAGATGTACACAGGGAGGGGAGACTGGATTGGGTAGAGATGTACACAGGGGAGGGGAGACTGGATTGGTAGAGATGTACACGGGGAGGGGAGACTGGATTGGGTAGAGATGTACACAGGGAGGGGAGACTGGATTGGGTAGAGATGTACACGGGGAGGGGAGACTGGATTGGTAGAGATGTACACAGGGGAGGGGAGACTGGATTGGTAGAGATGTACACAGGGGAGGGGAGACAGGGTTGGGTAGAGATGTACACAGGGGAGGGGAGACTGGGTTGGGTAGAGATGTACACGGGGAGGGGAGACTGGGTTGGGTCGAGATGTACACGGGGAGGGGAGACTGGATTGGGTAGAGATGTACACAGAGTGGGGGAGACTGGATTGGGTAGAGATGTACACAGGGGAGGGGAGACTGGGTTGGGTAGAGATGTACACGGGGAGGGGAGACTGGATTGGGTAGAGATGTACACGGGGAGGGGAGACTGGATTGGGTAGAGATGTACACGGGGAGGGGAGACTGGATTGGTAGAGATGTACACGGGGAGGGGAGACTGGATTGGGTAGAGATGTACACGGGGAGGGGAGACTGGATTGGTAGAGATGTACACGGGGAGGGGAGACTGGGTTGGGTAGAGATGTACACGGGGAGGGGAGACTGTTGGTTGGGTAGAGATGTACACAGGGGAGGGGAGACGGTGGGTTGGGTAGAGATGTACACGGGGAGGGGAGACTGGGTTGGGTAGAGATGTACACGGGGAGGGGAGACTGTTGGTTGGGTAGAGATGTACACAGGGGAGGGGAGACTGTGGGTTGGGTAGAGATGTACACAGGGGAGGGGAGACTGTGGGTTGGGTAGAGATGTACACAGGGGAGGGGAGACTGTGGGTTGGGTAGAGATGTACACGGGAGCATTGGTGCTGAATTACTCAAGGGAGCTCTTTTACATTTGCAGCTTAAAGTGGATGAATTTGAAGCGAATGTTAATGAAGTGAAGGATCCCTACCCTTCGAATGACTTTCCAGGTAATGCCCAACACCAATTGCTGATTCCATCTCAGTGAGGAGGCCTCGTGGGTTCAGAATGAACTTGTATTTATATAGCACCTTTCACGGCCTCAGGACATCCCAAAGCGCTTTACAGCCAATGAAATACTTTTGAAGTGTGGTCACTGTTGTAATGGTAGAAAACACAGCAGCAAATAGCACACAGCAAGATCCCACAAACAGCAATGTGATAAATGACCAGATAATCTGTTCTTAGTAATGTTGGCTGAGAACCCCATTCCCTAGCCACGGACTCCATCCCTCTCCCTGACCACTATCTGAGGTTGAACCAGACCGTTCGCAACCTTGGCGTCGTATTTGACCCTGAGATGAGCTTCTGATCACATATCCGCTCCATCACCAAGACCACCTACTTCCACTTACGTAACATCGCCCGTCTCCACCCCTGCCTCAGCTCATCTGCTGCTGAAACCCTCATTCATGCTTTTATTACCTCCAGACTCAACTATTCCAATGCTCTCCTGGCCGGCCTCCCATCTTCCACCCTCCATAAACTTGAGCTCATCCTAAACTCTGCTGCCCGTATCCTAACTCGCACCAAGTCCCTTTCACCCATCACCCCTGTGTTCGCTGACCTATATTGGCTCCGGGTCCTGGAACACCTTGATTTTAAAATTTTCATCCTTGTGTTCAAGCCCCTCTATGGCCTCGCCCCTCCCTATCTCTGTAACCTCCTCCAGCCCTACAACCCCCCGAGGTCTCTGCGCTCCTCCAATTCTGGCCTCTTAAAATGGTGGATTTTAATCGCTCCACCATTGGCGGCTGTGTCCTCAGCTGCCTCGGTCTTAAGCTCTGGAATTCCTTCCCTAAACCTCTCCACCTCTCCACCTCTCCTCCTTTAAGACGTTCCTTAAAACCTATCTCTTTGACCAAACCTTTGGTCACCTGTCCTAAATCTCCTCATGTGGCTCAGTGTTAAATTTTGTTTGATAATCGCTCCTGTGAAGTGCCTTGGGATGTTTTACTACAGTAAAGGTTCTATATAAATACAAGTTGTTGTTGGTGATAAAATTTGACCTGGACATCAGGGAGACCTTTCCTGCTCTTTGAATAGTGCCATGCGATCTTTTACATCCACCTGAGAGAGTACATGGGGTCTCAGTTTAACGTCTCATCTGAAAGATGGCACCTCCGACAGTGCAGCACTCCCTCATTACTGCACTGGGAGTGTCAGACTGGATTATGGGCTCAAGTCTCTGGAGCGGGACTTAAACTCATGACCTTTTGACTCAGAGGCGAGAGAGTTACTCACAGAGCTATAGCTGACATAGTGAGGCTAGATCCCAGTGAGGTTCGGATTCATGTGACCCAGAACTCGTGTGTACTCACCTGAAAAGAAAGATGTTTGAGGAACATTGTACCTACGTGCAGGCTGAGGTCAGTGTCGGAGGATGTGCTTTGGGCGCATCACGGAAGCTTTCTCTTCCTTGCCAATGGAGTGAGTGACAACTTCACTGGAATCTGCAGCCGATCCCCAGCTAAGAAACCTCCAGGGGCCAGGCCCAGTCGGGGCCTCCACCCCCACAGAAACTCTGACTGCAGCTCTGGAGGGAACAGGGAAGTGAAAGGAGCACAGCAAGGACAGTGGAGACCCAGGGCTGTGTCCCACAGGGTCAGGAACTGAGAGCTGCCGTTAGACCAGCCCCTGCTGATCAGTGGGTAGCTCTGCGACCCTGCAGCCTCATATTGTCACTCTCAGGACAGTAATAGGCCAGGCCTCTGGCCTTTCCCCTCAGAGCACCAGGCCAGTGTAACGGGAGCGGTGAGACCAGGCTGTCCAGGACCTCCCTCCAGAGACGCAGCTCGCGATCGTTCCCTGCCAGGAGCAACCTGCCATGGGATGTGGGCTATCTCAGTCCCCTGAGCCTTTTGTAGAGCATGATCTGTCACTCCATCTCATTCTTTCTGTTTCTCTCTGTCTCTCTGTCACTTCTCTCTCTCTGTCACTTTCTCTCTCTGTCTCTCTGTCACTTCTCTCTCTGTCACTTTCTCTCTCTGTCTCTCTGTCACTTCTCTCTCTCTGTCACTTTCTCTCTCTGTCTCTCTGTCACTTCTCTCTCTGTCACTTCTCTCTCTCTGTCACTTTCTCTCTCTGTCTCTCTGTCACTTCTCTCTCTGTCACTTTCTCTCTCTGTCTCTCTGTCACTTCTCTCTCTGTCACTTCTCTCTCTGTCACTTCTCTCTCTGTCACTTTCTCTCTCTGTCTCTCTGTCACTTCTCTCTCTGTCACTTCTCTCTCTGTCACTTCTCTCTCTGTCACTTTCTCTCTCTGTCTCTCTGTCACTTCTCTCTCTGTCACTTTCTCTCTCTGTCTCTCTGACACTTCTCTCTCTCTGTCACTTTCTCTCTCTGTCACTTCTCTCTCTCTGTCACTTTCTCTCTCTGTCTCTCTGTCACTTCTCTCTGTCACTTCTCTCTCTGTCACTTTCTCTCTTTGTCTCTCTGTCACTTCTCTCTCTGTCACTTCTCTCTCTGTCACTTTCTCTCTCTGTCTCTCTGACACTTCTCTCTCTCTGTCACTTTCTCTCACTGTCTCTCTGTCACTTCTCTCTCTCTCTCTTTCTCTCACTTTTCTCTCTGTGTCACTTTCTCTCTCTCTCTGTCACTTTTTCCTCTTTCTCTGTGTCACTTTCTCTGTGTCACTTTCTTTCTCTGTCACTTTTTCTCTCTCTCTCTCTCTTTCTCTCTCTCTCTCCCTCTCTCTCTTTCTCTCTCACTCTCTGTCACGTTCTTTCTCACTCTCTGTCACTTTCTTTCTCTCTCTGTCACTTTCTCTATCTCTCTTTCTGTCACTTTCTCTGTCACTTTCTCTCTCCTCTCTCTGTCACTTTCTCTCTCTTCTCTCTGTCACTTTCTCTCTCTCTGTGTCACTTTCTCTCTCTCTGTGTCACTTTCTCTCTCTGTCACTTTCTCTCTCTCTCTATCACTTTCTCTCTCTCTCTGTCACTTTCTCTCTCTCTCTGTCACTTTCTCTCTGTCTCTCTGTCAATTTCTCTCTGTCTCTCTGTCACTTTCTCTCTCTCTGTCACTTTCTCTCTCTCACTTTCTCTATCTCTGACTCTCTCTCTCCCCCTCTCTGTCACTTTTTCTCTCTCTCCCCCTCTCTCTCGCTCTGTCTCTCTCTTCCCCTCTCTCTCCCTCTGTCTATCTCTGTCTCTCTCTCTCTCTCTCTCTCTCCATCTCTCCCTCTCCGTCTACCTTTCTCTCTTTGTCACTTTCTCTCTCTCTCTGTCACTTTCTCTCTCTCTTTCTCCCTCTCTTTCTTTCTCTTTCTCTCTCACTCTGTCACTTTCTCTCTCTGTCTGTCACTTTCTTTTTCTCTCTCTGTCACTTTCTTTCTCTCTCTCACTTTCCCTCTCTCTCTGTCACTTTCTTTCTCTCTCTCACTTTCCCTCTCTGTCACTTTCTTTCTCTCTCTCTGTCACTTTCTTTCTCTCTCTCTGTCACTTTCTTTCTCTCTCTCTGTCACTTTCTCTCTCTCTCTGTCACTTTCTCTCTCTCTTTCTCCCTCTCTTTCTTTCTCTTTCTCTCTCACTCTGTCACTTTCTCTCTCTGTCTGTCACTTTCTTTTTCTCTCTCTCTGTCACTTTCTTTCTCTCTCTCACTTTCCCTCTCTCTCTGTCACTTTCTTTCACTCTCACTTTCCCTCTCTCTCTGTCACTTTCTTTCTCTCTCTCTGTCACTTTCTTTCTCTCTCTCTGTCACTTCCTCTCTCTCTCTGTCACTTTCTCTCACTCTGTCGCTTTCTCTCTCTCTCTGTCGCTTTCTCTCTCTCTCTGTCGCTTTCTCTCTCTCTCTGCCGCTTTCTCTCTCTCTGCCACTTTCTCTCTCTCTGTCACTTTCTCTATCTCTGACTCTCTCCCCCTCTCTGTCACTTTCTCTCTCTGTCTGTCACTTTCTTTTTCTCTCTCTCTGTCACTTTCTTTCTCTCTCTCACTTTCCCTCTCTCTCTGTCACTTTCTTTCTCTCTCTCACTTTCCCTCTCTCTCTGTCACTTTCTTTCTCTCTCTCACTTTCCCTCTCTCTCTGTCACTTTCTTTCTCTCTCTCTGTCACTTTCTTTCTCTCTCTCTGTCACTTTCTTTCTCTCTCTCTGTCACTTTCTCTCTCTCTCTCTCTGTCGCTTTCTCTCTCTCTCTGTCACTCTCTCTCTCTGCCACTTTCTCTCTCTCTGTCACTTTCTCTATCTCTGACTCCCCCTCTCTGTCACTTTTTCTCTCTCTCCCCTTCTCTCTCGCTCTGTCTCTCTCTTCCCCTCTCTCTCCCTCTGTCTATCTCTGTCTCTCTCTCTCTGTCTCTCTCTCTCTGTCTCTCTCTCTCTGTCTCTCTCTCTCCATCTCTCCCTTTCCATCTACCTTTCTCTCTTTGTCACTTTCTCTCTGTTACTTCTCTCTCTCTGTCACTTTCTCTCACTTTCTCTCTCTCTCTGTCACTTTCTCTCTCTCTCTGTCACTTTCTCTCTCTCTCTGTCACTTTCTCTCTCTCTCTGTCACTTTCTCTCTCTCTCTGTCACTTTCTCTCTCTCTCTGTCACTTTCTCTCTCTCTCTGTCACTTTCTCTCTCTGTCACTTTCTCTCTCTCTGTCACTTTCTCTATCTCTGACTCTCTCTCTCCCCCTCTCTCTCCCTCTGTCTATCTCTGTCTCTCTCTCTCTGTATCACTGTCTCTCCCTCTCCGTCTACCTTTCTCTCTTTGTCACTTTCTCTCTGTCACTTTCTCTCTCTCTCTGTCACTTTCTCTCTCTCTGTCACTTTCTCTCTCTCTCTCTGTCACTTTCTCTCTCTCTCTCTGTCACTTTCTCGATCTCTCTCTCTGTCACTTTCTCGATCTCTCTCTCTGTCACTTTCTCGATCTCTCTCTCTGTCACTTTCTCTCTCCCTTTCTCCCTCTCTCTCTTTCTCTCTCACTCTCTGTCACTTTCCCTCTCTCTGTGTCACTTTCCCGCTCTCTCTGTCACTTTCTCTCTTTCTCTCTGTGTCACTTTCTCTTTCTCTCTCTGTCACTTTCTCTTTCTCTCTCTCTGTCACTTTCTCTCTCTTCTCTCTCTTTCACTTTCTCTGACTCTCTCTCTCACTGACTCTCTCTCTCTCTGACTCTCTCTCTTTCTGTCTTTCTCTCCCTCTCTCACTCTCTCCATCTACCTCTCTGTCACTTTCTCTCTCTCTGTCACTTTCTCTCTCTCTGTCACTTTCTCTCTCTCTCTGTCACTTTCTCTCTCTCTGTCACTATCGCTCTCTCTCTTTCTCTATCTCTGTCACTTATCTCTGTCACATCTCTCTCTGTCACTTTCTCTCTCTGTCACTTTCTCTCTCTCTGTCACTTTCTCTCTCTCTGTCACTTTCTCTCTCTCTGTCACCTTTTCTCTCTCTCTGCCACTTTCTCTATCTCTCTGTCACTTTCTCTGTCACTTTCTCTCTCTCTGTCACCTTTTCTCTCTCTCTGCCACTTTCTCTATCTCTCTGTCACTTTCTCTGGCACTTTCTCTCTCTTCTCTCTGTCACTTTCTCTGGCACTTTCTCTCTCTTCTCTCTCTGTCACTTTCTCTCTGTGTCACTTTTTCTCTCTGTGTCACTTTCTCTCTCTCTCTGTCACCTCTCTCTCTCTCTCTGCCACTTTCTCTATCTCTCTGTCACTTTCTCTCACTTTCTCTCTCCTCTCTGTCACTTTCTCTCTCTCTGTGTCACTTTCTCTCTCTCTCTGTCACTTTCTCTCTCTCTCTGTCACTTTCTCTCTCTCTCTGTCACTTTCTCTCTCTCTCTGTCACTTTCTCTCTCTCTGTCACTTTCTCTCTCTCTCTGTCACTTTCTCTCTCTCTCTGTCACTTTCTCTCTCTCTGTCACTTTCTCTCTCTCTGTCACTTTCTCTATCTCTGACTCTCTCTCTCCCCCTCTCTCTCCCTCTGTCTATCTCTGTCTCTCTCTCTCTGTATCACTGTCTCTCCCTCTCCGTCTACCTTTCTCTCTTTGTCACTTTCTCTCTGTCACTTTCTCTCTCTCTCTGTCACTTTCTCTCTCTCTGTCACTTTCTCTCTCTCTCTCTGTCACTTTCTCGATCTCTCTCTCTGTCACTTTCTCGATCTCTCTCTCTGTCACTTTCTCGATCTCTCTCTCTGTCACTTTCTCTCTCCCTTTCTCCCTCTCTCTCTTTCTCTCTCACTCTCTGTCACTTTCCCTCTCTCTGTGTCACTTTCCCGCTCTCTCTGTCACTTTCTCTCTTTCTCTCTGTGTCACTTTCTCTTTCTCTCTCTGTCACTTTCTCTTTCTCTCTCTCTGTCACTTTCTCTCTCTTCTCTCTCTTTCACTTTCTCTGACTCTCTCTCTGTCACTGACTCTCTCTCTCTCTGACTCTCTCTCTTTCTGTCTTTCTCTCCCTCTCTCACTCTCTCCATCTACCTCTCTGTCACTTTCTCTCTCTCTGTCACTTTCTCTCTCTCTGTCACTTTCTCTCTCTCTCTGTCACTTTCTCTCTCTCTCTGTCACTATCGCTCTCTCTCTTTCTCTATCTCTGTCACTTATCTCTGTCACATCTCTCTCTGTCACTTTCTCTCTCTGTCACTTTCTCTCTCTCTGTCACTTTCTCTCTCTCTGTCACTTTCTCTCTCTCTGTCACCTTTTCTCTCTCTCTGCCACTTTCTCTATCTCTCTGTCACTTTCTCTGTCACTTTCTCTCTCTCTGTCACCTTTTCTCTCTCTCTGCCACTTTCTCTATCTCTCTGTCACTTTCTCTGGCACTTTCTCTCTCTTCTCTCTCTCTGTCACTTTCTCTCTCTTTCTGTCACTTTCTCTCTCTCTGCCACTTTCTCTATCTCTCTGTCACTTTCTCTGGCACTTTCTCTCTCTTCTCTCTGTCACTTTCTCTGGCACTTTCTCTCTCTTCTCTCTCTGTCACTTTCTCTCTGTGTCACTTTTTCTCTCTGTGTCACTTTCTCTCTCTCTCTGTCACCTCTCTCTCTCTCTCTGCCACTTTCTCTATCTCTCTGTCACTTTCTCTGGCACTTTCTCTCTCTTCTCTCTCTCTGTCACTTTCTCTCACTGACTCTCTCTCTCTCTTTCTGACTCTCTCTCTTTCTGACTCTCTCTCTTTCTGACTCTCTCTCTTTCTGACTCTCTCTCTTTCTGACTCTCTCTCTTTCTGACTCTCTCTCTTTCTGACTCTCTCTCTTTCTGTCTTTCTCTCCCCCCTCTCTCTCTACCTCTCTCTCTCTCCGTCTACCTCTCTTTCTCTCTCTCCGTCTACCTCTCTCTCTCCGTCTACCTCTCTCTCCATCTACCTCTCTCTCTCTGTCACTTCTCTCTCTCTTTCTCTCTGTCACTTTCTCTCTCTCTCTCTGTCACCTGCTCTCTCTCTCTGCCACTTTCACTCTCTCTCTGTGTCACTTTCTCTCTCTCTCTGTCACTTTCTCTTTCTCTTTCTCTCTCTCTCTCTCTCTATATATATATATATATATATATATATATATAAATAAAAGTGATGCATCTATATTGTGTCCATCATACATTCAAATATCCTTCACATGAAAACCTGATAGGTTCAAATCTCCCAGGAAAATTTCTGATTGGCTCACATTTTCCAGGATCCAATCAAAAACATTTATTTCACTGTTGCTGAGCAGATTACTCACAATCCTCGTTACCACAACCCAGTACCCCCTCCCCCAGTACCACGGTCCAGCGTCCCCTCCCCCAGCCCAGTGCCCCCTCCCCCAGCCCAGTGCCCCCTCCCCCAGTACCACGGTCCAGTGTCCCCTCCCCCAGTCCAGTGTCCCCTCCCCCAGTCCAGTGTCCCCTCCCCCGGTACCACGGTCCAGTGTCCCCTCCCCCAGCCCAGTGTCCCATCCTCCAGCCCAGTGCCCCCTCCTCCAGCCCAGTGCCCCCTCCCCCAGTACCACGGTCCAGTGTCCCCTCCCCCAGTCCAGTGTCCCCTCCCCCAGTCCAGTGTCCCCTCCCCCAGTCCAGTGTCCCCTCCCCCGGTACCACGGTCCAGTGTCCCCTCCCCCAGCCCAGTGTCCCATCCCCCAGCCCAGTGCCCCCTCCTCCAGCCCAGTGCCCCCTCCCCCAGCCCAGTGCCCCCTCCCCCAGTACCACGGTCCAGTGTCCCCTCCCCCAGTCCAGTGTCCCCTCCCCCAGTCCAGTGTCCCCTCCCCCGGTACCACGGTCCAGTGTCCCCTCCCCCAGCCCAGTGTCCCATCCCCCAGCCCAGTGCCCCCTCCTCCAGCCCAGTGTCCCCTCCCCCGGTACCACAGCCCAGTACCCCCCCAGGACCACAGCCCAGTGCCCCCTCCCCCAGCCCAGTGCCCCCTCCCCCAGCCCAGTGCCCCTTCCCCCAGCCCAGTGCCCCTTCTCCCAGTACCACAGCCCAGTGCCCCGTCCCCCAGCCCTATGTCCCCTCCCCCACTGCTACAGCCCACTGCCCCCTCCCCCTCCCCAGCCCAATGTCCCCTCCCCCAGTACCACAGCCCACTGTCCCCTCCCCCAGCCCTGTACCCCCTCCACCAGTACCACAGTCCACTGCCCCTTCCCCCAGCCCAGTGTCCCCTCCCCCTGGGCCACAGTCCAGCGTCCCTTCCCCTGGTACCACAGTCCAGTGCCCCCTCCCCCAGTACCACAGTCCAGTGCCCCCTCCCCCAGTACCATAGTCCAGTGCCCCCTCCACTTGCAAAAGCGTCACTTCTGATTGTCAGCAATGCCAATGGAGGGGCATTATAATATACTGAAGTCTGGAGTACAATATGTGCCCAGAGTCGGTTATACCTCAAAAGTGATCATTGCAACTTTGTTAGAAAGAATCATAATGGTCTCAGATATTTCAATGCAAGACAATGCAATGAACAGCCACCATCCTTTGAGTGAATGAAATGTCCGTGCGTTTCCCCCAGGTTGGACGCGTGGTGATCATCAATAGCCTCGGCTGAAGGTTGCACTCTGAGCCTCCCCTTGCCCTTGGTGTGTTCCATGAGTTGTAACCGGCCACGTGTTAGTTGAGGGCAGCTGAGAGCTGAATTTAACATCAGGAGCCTGAGAGGGTACAACTGTGCACAGTTTTGGTCTCCTTACCTAAGGAAGGATATATTTGCCTTAGAGGTGGTGCAGTGCAGGTTCACTAGATTAATTCCTGGGATCAGAGGGTTGTCCTATGAGGAGAGGTTAAGTAGAATGGGCCTATACTCTCTGGAGTTTAGAAGAATGAGAGGTGATCTCATTGAAACATATAAGATTCTGAGGGGGCTTGACAGGGTAGATGCTGAGAGATTGTTTCCCCTGGCTGGAGAGTCTAGAACTAGGGGGCATAGTCTCAGGATAAGGGGTCAGACATTCAAGACTGAGATGAGGAGGAATTTCTTCACTCAGAGGGTTGTGAATCTTTGGAATTCTCTACCCCAGAGGGCTGTGGATGCTCAGTCGTTGAGTATATTCAAGGCTGAGATCGATAGATTTTTGGACTCTAGGGGAATCAAGAGATATGGGGATTGGGCGAGAAAGTGGAGTTGAGGTCGAAGATCAGCCATGATTTTATTGAATGGCGGAGCAGGTTCGAGGGGCAGTATGGCCTACTCCTGCTCCTATTTCTTACTTTCTTATGAGAGGGGTGGGTCTCCCAGGGAAATGTTATTGGAGAGATTCCAAACACCAAAATGGGTATTTTAACAATTCTGTTGTGCATTATCTTTTTTTAATGTGTTTTTTATATTTTTACTACTGTATCCCCATGTTCCTGACAAAGCAAAATAGCAGCTGGAAATGTAAACCAGTATATATTCTGGGTGATTTGATTAGCTCTCTTTGTTCGTTGTTTATTGGTGGCTAGTTGCTGATTGCTGCTTCTTGATTGGGAGGTTTTATTCCGGCTTCCTACTTGCTCATTGGTAGATTCCCTTTTCAGTTATTACTTGTTTCTCTTTATGACATTTGAGCCAATCAGACACGACCATAACTGACACTTTGTGTGTGACCCTGAACTGTGACGGGCATGCGCTGGGTGCAAGACTTCGACATGGAGATCGAAATTATGAAAGGGTTCAGTCTTAAATACGTTACTTAGAGAATTAAATAAGGTTGGGGGTAGAGCTCAAGGTTGATAGAGGACCAAAGGATTCTAATGTTGCTGGAAATCAGGAGTGATATGAATGTGGTGCATTTATATTCACGCAGTGGAATAACTGTTGCCAGCTGGGTTTATGAAGGGGAAATCGAGTTTGACAAATTTATTAGAGTTTTTTGAGGGTGTAACTGGCAGGGTAGATAAAGGGGAACCAGTGGATGTTATATATTTGGATTTTCAAAAGGCATTCGAGAAGGTGCCACACGGAAGGTTGTTACACAAGATAAGGGCTCATGGGATTGGGGGTAATATATCAGCATGGATAGAGGATTGGTTAAAGGTCAGAAAACAGAGAGTAGGGGATAAAGGGTCATTCTCAGGAAGGCAGGCTGTAAATAGTGGGTTGCCACAAGGATCAGTGCTTGGGCCTCAGCTATTTACAATCTATATTAATGACTTGGATGAAGGGACCGAGTGTAATGTATCCAAGCTTGCTGACGATACAAAGCTAGGTGGGAAAGTAAGCTGTGAGGAGGACACAAAGAGTCTGCAAAGGGATATAGACAGGTTAAGTGAGTGGGCGAGAAGGTGGCAGATGGAGTATAATGTGGGGAATGTGAGGCTATTCACTTTGGTAGGAAGAATAGAAAAGCAGAATATTTTTTAAATAGTGAGAAACTATTAAATGTTGGTGTTCAGAGAGATTTGGGTGTCCTTGTATATGAATCACAGAAAGTTAACATGCAGGCATGAAAGCAATTAGGAAGGCAAATGGTATGTTCGCCTTTATTGCAAGGTGATTGGAGTACAAGAGTAAGGAAGCCTTGCTGCAATTGTACAGGGCTTTGATGAGACCACACCCTGGAGTACTATGTACAGTTTTGGTCTCCTTAAATAAGGAAGGGATACTTGCCTTGGAGACAGTACAACGAAGGTTCACTAGATTGATTCCTGGGATGAGAGAGTTGTCCTATGAGGAGAGATTGAGTAGAATGGGCCTATACTCTCTGGAGTTTAGAAGAATGAGAGGTGATCTCATTGAAACATATAAGATTCTGAGAAGGCTTGACAGGGTAGAGGCTGAGAGATTGTTTCCCCTGGCTGGAGAGTCTAGAACTAGGGAACATAGTCTCAAGATAAGGGGTCGGCCATTTGAGACTGAGATGAGGAGAAATTTCTTCTCTCAGACGGTTGTGAATCTTTGGAATTCTCTACCTCAGAGGGCTGTGGATGCTCAGTCGTTGAATATATTTAAGACTGAGATCGATAGATTTTTGGACTCTCGGGGAATCAAGGGATATGGGGATCGGGCGGGAAAGTGGAGTTGAGGTTGAAGATCAGCCATGATCTTATTGAATGGCGGAGCAGACTCGAGGGGCCGTATGGCCTACTCCTGCTCCTATTTCTTATGTTCTTAATTGAAGCAAAAAGATTTCTCCTCCAGGTACTGAAGTGGTTTTTGGTTGAGTTTCCAAGTTGGTGTCTATCTTAACGAGAAGCTCCCATGCTGCTCCCCAGCCTCCTGGGTATTGGCAGCAGCAACCATCTCCCTGTGTGTGAACCTGTGTAGAATGGGTTTCTATGTGAGCTTTGTGGGAGGGTTAATGACACGGGGCAGGATGACCCAGCATCGACTCATTTCTCCACACCCTTTCTGTGCTCTCTTCAGGTGACGATGAGGAGGAGGAGCCGGAGTTCCCCCTGAGCCCCCGCCCTAGGCCGCTCGCTGAGCTACAGCTGAAAGAGAAGGCAGTCCCGATGCCCAACGCCAGCTCCTTCTTCATCTTCAGCCCAACCAACATGTAGGTATCCAGGCAGATGGGAGGAATGGGGTGGTGTGTACAACCCAGATGCGTGCCATGGCATCTTTTCCGTCCACCTAAGAGGGCAGACAGGGCTTCGGGAAACTCAGTCCTGTAGCAGTAAGTGGTTACAACCCAGAACAACAACACATCCCTTGTTCCACTTCAAGTCTTGAAGGGTGAAAAGCTCCGCCACCTTCCTCTTTGCTATCCTGAAGTTGCTGTTCCCCCTTCTCAGGAATAGCTCTCTCTGGCCCCACAGACCTGCCTCTTGTTCACAGATTGCCTTCTCTCTGTCTCTTCTAGATTACGCAAGTTGTGTCACAGGGCTATCAATGCTACCACCTTCACCAACTTTATCCTGCTCTTCATTCTGCTCAGTAGTATCTCACTTGCTGCAGAAGATCCAATTCGAGCGGATTCCTTCCGCAACCAGGTGAGAGCCTTGCTTAGTGCAGGAGTGGTTGTCCTTGTCTCTGATAATCTGCCACTGTACACGAGCATTGTCCGATCTACCTTTTATTTTCAGTATTTTCACATTTATTGATCAATTGCCTCAATAATCCTCCAATATCTGCTCTTTGCATTTACTCTACAGATCCTTGCCTATTTTGACATTGCTTTTACTTCTATCTTCACCATTGAGATTGTTCTGAAGGTAATGCTTTATGTACTGCTCTAACTCTATCTCCATCTCTCCATCTCACTATCTATCTCTATCTATCAATCTATTTAGCTCGAGCTATCTATCTATCTCTCCAGCTCGATCGATCTATCTATCTATCTCACTCTATCTATCTATCTATCTATCTCTCCAGCTCGATCTATCTATCCATCTATCTATCTCGCTCTATCTATCTATCTATCTGTCTCGCACTACCTATCTATCTCCCTCGCTCTATCTTTCTATCTATCTATCTAGTTCGCTCTATCTATCTAGTTCACTCTATCTATCTATCTATCTATCTATCTCGCTCTATCTATCTGTCGAGCTCGCTCTATCTATCTATCTAGCTCGCTCTATCTATCTAGCTCGCTCTATCTATCTAGCTCGCTCTATCTATCTAGCTCGCTCTATCTCTCTATCTCTCTATCTACCTATCTCTCTCTATCTATCTCACTCTATCTATCTATCTATCTATCTGTCTCACTATCTATCTATCTATCTCTCTATCTATCTAATTTATCTATCTCGCTCTAGCTATCTATCTCTCTATCTATCTGTCTTGCTCTGTCTATCTATCTATTTATCTAGCTCACTCTATCTACCTATCTACCTAGCTCGCTATGTCCAGCTCGCTCTTTCTATCCATCGATCTTTCTCGCTCCATCTATCTGTCCATCTATCTGTCTCACTATCTATCTATCTATCTCTCTATCTATCTAATTTATCTATCTCGCTCTATCTATCTATCTCGCTCTATCTATCTATCTCGCTCTATCTATCTATCTAGCTTGCTCTGTCTATCTATCTATCTATCTAGCTTGCTCTGTCTATCTATCTATCTATCTAGCTTGATCTGTCTATCTATCTATCTAGCTTGCTCTGTCTATCTATCTATCTAGCTCGCTCTGTCTATCTATCTATCTATCTAGCTTGATCTGTCTATCTATCTATCTAGCTCGCTCTACCTATCTATTTAGCTCTATCTAGCTCACTCTATCTATCTATCTATCTAGCTTGCTTCATCTATCTAGTTCACTCTATCTATCTATCTATCTATCTATCTTGCTCTATCTATCTGTCTATCTTGCTCTATCTATCTGTCTATCTCGCTCTATCTATCTGTCTATCTCGCTCTATCTGTCCATCTAGCTCGCTCTATCTATCTATCTAGCTCGCTCTATCTATCTGTCTAGCTCGCTGTATCTATCTAGCTCGTTCTATCTATCTACCTATCTATCCAGCTCTATCTATCTATCTCGCTCTATCTATCTCGCTTTATCTATCTATCTAGCTTGCTCTGTCTATCTATCTATCTATCTAGCTTGCTCTGTCTATCTATCTATCTATCTAGCTTGCTCTGTCTATCTATCTATCTATCTAGCTTGCTCTGTCTATCTATCTATCTATCTAGCTTGCTCTGTCTATCTATCTATCTAGCTCGCTCTATCTATCTATCTATCTATCTAGTTCGCTCTATCTATCTACCTATCTATCTATCTATCTCGCTCTATCTATCTGTCTATCTCGCTCTATCTGTCCATCTAGCTCTATCTATCTATCTCTATATATCTGTCCAGCTCGCTCTATCTATCTAGCTCACTCTATCTAGCACTGTCTATCTATCTATCTCTCTATCTCTCTATCTACCTATCTATCTCTATCTCTCTCTCTATCTATCTCTCGATCTATCTCTCTCTATCTATCTCACTCTATCTATCTATCTATCTGTCTCACTCTATCTATCTATCCATCTCTCTATCTAATTTATCTATCTCGCTCTAGCTATCTATCTCTCTATCTATCTGTCTTGCTCTGTCTATCTCTCTATCTATCTAGCTCACTCTATCTATCTATCTACCTAGCTCGCTATGTCTAGCTCGCTCTTTCTATCCATCGATCTTTCTCGCTCCATCTATCTGTCCATCTATCCAACTTGGTCTATCTATCTATCTATCTACCTATCTATCGAACTCTATCTATCTCGCTCTATCTATCTATCTAGCTTGCTCTGTCTATCTATCTATCTATCTAGCTGCTCTATCTATCTAGCTCGCTCCATCTATCTATCTATTTAGCTCGCTCTATCTATCTATGTAGCTCGCTCTATCTCTAACTTTCTAGCTCGCTCTATCTATCTATCTAGCTCGCTCTATCTATCTATCTATCTCTCTATCTATCTATCTATCTCTCTATCTATCTCACTCTATCTATCTATCTATCTCTCTCTATCTATCTCACTCTATCTATCTATCTATCTCACTCTATCTATCTATCTATTTATCTATCTGTCTCTATCTATCTATCTCTCTATCTAATTTATCTATCTTGCTCTATCTATCTTGCTCGCTCTATCTATCTAGCTCACTGTATCTAACTATCTCTCTATCTGTCTTGCTCTATTTATCTATCTAGCTCACTATCTATCTATCTACCTAGCTTGCTATGTCTAGCTCGCTATTTCTATCCATCAATCTGTCTCGCTCCATCTATCTGTCCATCTATCCAACTCAGTCTATCTATCTATCTCGCTCTATCTATCTACCTGTCTCTATCTATCTATCTGTCTAGCTCGCTCCATCTATCTATCTATCCATCTAGCTCACTCTATCTCTATCTTTCTAGCTCACTCTATCTAACTATCTAGCTCGCTCTGTCGCTCTATCTATCTGTCTATCTATCTCTCTATCTGTCTCACTCTATCTGTCTCACTCTATCTACCTGTCTCACTCTATCGATCTATCTATCTCTCTATCTATCTAATTTATCTATCTCGCTCTATCTATCTAGCTCGCTCTAGCTATCTATCTATTTATCTATCTGTCTTGCTCTATCTATCTATCTATCTATCTATCTCTCTATCTATCTATCTGACTATCTCTCTCTATCTATCTAGCTTGCTCTATCTATCTAGCTATCTATCCCTATAGCTCGCTCTGTCTATCTATCTATCTTGCTCGCTCTAATCTATCTATCTATCTATCTATCTCTATCTATCTATCTATCTCTCTATCTATCTGGCTCGCTCTATCTATCTGGCTCGCTCGACCTATCTATTTGTCTAACTCGCTCTATCTATCTATCTCTCTATCTTTTCCAGCTCGCTCTATCTATCTTGCTCTATGTATCTATCTATCTCTCTCTCTATCTATCTATTTATCTATCTCCCAGGCTCGCCCTATCTATCTATCTCTCTCTCTCGCTCTATCTATCTAGCTTGGCCTATCTATCTATCTCTCTGTCTCTCTATCTATCTGTCTAGCTCGCTCTGTCTATCTATCTATTCTTGCTCTATCTATCTGTCTCTCCATCTCACTCTATCTATCTAATTCGCTTTATCTATCTATCTATCTCGCTCTATCTATCTAGCTTGGTCTATCTATCTATCTATCTAGCTTGCTCTATCTATCTATCTATCTATCTATCTATCTATCTATCTATCTATCTATCTATCGCGCTCTGTCTAACTATCTTGCTTTATCTATCTAGCTCGCTCCGTCTATCTTGCTCTATGTATCTATCTATTTCTCTCTCTATCTATCTATCTATCTCTCTAGCTCGCTCTATCTATCTATCTTTCTATCTATCTATCCATTTCAATCTATCTCTCTATCTATTTACCTATCTCGCCCTATCTATCTAGCTCTATCTATCTCTCTCTCTCGCTCTATCAACTATCTGTCTCGCTCTATCTATCTCTCTAGCTCGCTCTATCTATCTATCTTTCTATCTATCTATCCATTTCTATCTATCTCTCTATCTATCTATTTACCTATCTCGCCCTATCTATCTAGTGTTATCTATCTCTCTCTCTCTCTCTCGCTCTATCAACTATCTGTCTCGCTCTATCTATCTATCTATCTATCTATCTATCTATCTATCTATCTATCTATCTATCTATCTATCTATCTATCTGTCTCTCTATCCATCTGTCTAGCTTGCTCTGTCTATCTATCTATCTTGCTCTATCTACCTATCTCTCTATCTCGCTCTATCTATCTAATTCGCTTTATCTATCTATCTATCTCGCTCCATCTATCTGGCTTGGTCTATCTTTCTATCTATCTGTCTAGCTCGCTCTATCTATCTCACTCGGTCTATCTATCTATCTATCTATCTAGCTCGCTCTCTCTATCTACCTCTCTCTATCTACCTGACTCTATCTATCTATCTATCTGGCTCGCTCCATCTATCTATCTATCTATCTCACTCTATCTATCTATCTATCTATCTATCTCACTCTATCTATCTATCTCTCTAATTTATCTATCTCGCTCTATCTATCTAGCTCACTCTATCTATCTATCTATCTATCTAGCTCACTGTATCTAACTATCTCTCTATCTGTCTTGCTCTATCTATCTATCTAGCTCACTATCTATCTATCTACCTAGCTCGCTATGTCCAGCTCGCTATTTCTATCCATCGATCTTTCTCGCTCCATCTATCTGTCCATCTATCTGTCTCACTATCTATCTATCTTGCTCTATCTATCTACCTGTCTCTATCTATCTGTCTAGCTCGCTCCATCTATCTACCTGTCTCTATCTATCTATCTATCTATCTATCTATCTATCTATCTATCTATCTATCTATCTCGCTCCATCTATCTACCTGTCTCTATCTATCTATCTATCTATCTATCTATCTATCTATCTATCTATCTATCTATCTATCTAGCTCGCTCTATCTCTATCTTTCTAGCTCGCTCTATCTAACTATCTAGCTCACTCTGTCTCTCTATCTATCTGTCTATCTATCTCTCTATCTGTCTATCTATCTGTCTCACTCTATCTATCTATCTCTCTATCTAATTTATCTATCTCGCTCTATCTATCTATCTAGCTCGCTCTATCTATCTCTCTATCTATCTGTCATGCTCTATCTATCTATCTATTTATCTAGCTCACTCTATTTAACTATCTATCTATCTATCTCGCTCTATCTGTCTAGCTTGCTCTATCTATCTATCTAGCTCACTCTATCTGTTTATCTACCTAGCTCGCTATGTCTAGCTCACTCTTTCTATCCATCGATCTTTCTCGCTCTATCTCTCTGTCCATCTATCCAACTCAGTCTGTCTATCTAGCTCGCTCTATCTATCTATCTAGCTGCTTTATCTATCTCTCAGGTTTGCTCTATCTATCTATCTTTCTATCTCCCTCGCTCTATCCATCTATCTAGCTCGCTCCATCTATCTGTCCATCTATCCAACTCAGTCTATCTATCTATCTATCTACCTGTCTCTATCTATCTATCTACCTGTCTATCTATCTATCTATCTATCTATCTATCTCGCTCGCTCTATCTCTATCTATCTAGCTCGCTCTATCTAACTATCTAGCTTGCTCTATCTCTCGATCTCTCTATCTGTCTATCTATCTCTATCTGTCTCACTCTATCTATCTATCTGTCTCACTCTATCTATCTATCTATCTGTCTCACTATCTATCTATCCCTCTATCTATCCAATTTATCTATCTCGCTCTATCTATCTAGCTCGCTCTAGCTATCTCTCTATCTATCTGTCTTGCTGTATCTATCTATCTATTTATCTAGCTCACTCTATTTAACTGTCTATCTATCTATCTCGCTCTATCTATCTAGCTTGCTCTATCTATCTATCTATCTATCTATCTATCTATCTATCTATCGCGCTCTGTCTAACTATCTTGCTTTATCTATCTAGCTCGCTCCGTCTATCTTGCTCTATGTATCTATCTATTTCTCTCTCTATCTATCTATCTATCTCTCTAGCTCGCTCTATCTATCTATCTTTCTATCTATCTATCCATTTCAATCTATCTCTCTATCTATTTACCTATCTCGCCCCATCTATCTAGCTCTATCTATCTCTCTCTCTCGCTCTATCAACTATCTGTCTCGCTCTATCTATCTCTCTAGCTCGCTCTATCTATCTATCTTTCTATCTATCTATCCATTTCTATCTATCTCTCTATCTATCTATTTACCTATCTCGCCCTATCTATCTAGTGTTATCTATCTCTCTCTCTCTCTCTCGCTCTATCAACTATCTGTCTCGCTCTATCTATCTATCTATCTATCTATCTATCTATCTATCTATCTATCTATCTATCTATCTATCTATCTATCTATCTGTCTCTCTATCCATCTGTCTAGCTTGCTCTGTCTATCTATCTATCTTGCTCTATCTACCTATCTCTCTATCTCGCTCTATCTATCTAATTCGCTTTATCTATCTATCTATCTCGCTCCATCTATCTGGCTTGGTCTATCTTTCTATCTATCTGTCTAGCTCGCTCTATCTATCTCACTCGGTCTATCTATCTATCTATCTATCTAGCTCGCTCTCTCTATCTACCTCTCTCTATCTACCTGACTCTATCTATCTATCTATCTGGCTCGCTCCATCTATCTATCTATCTATCTCACTCTATCTATCTATCTATCTATCTATCTCACTCTATCTATCTATCTCTCTAATTTATCTATCTCGCTCTATCTATCTAGCTCACTCTATCTATCTATCTATCTATCTAGCTCACTGTATCTAACTATCTCTCTATCTGTCTTGCTCTATCTATCTATCTAGCTCACTATCTATCTATCTACCTAGCTCGCTATGTCCAGCTCGCTATTTCTATCCATCGATCTTTCTCGCTCCATCTATCTGTCCATCTATCTGTCTCACTATCTATCTATCTTGCTCTATCTATCTACCTGTCTCTATCTATCTGTCTAGCTCGCTCCATCTATCTACCTGTCTCTATCTATCTATCTATCTATCTATCTATCTATCTATCTATCTATCTATCTCGCTCCATCTATCTACCTGTCTCTATCTATCTATCTATCTATCTATCTAGCTCGCTCTATCTCTATCTTTCTAGCTCGCTCTATCTAACTATCTAGCTCACTCTGTCTCTCTATCTATCTGTCTATCTATCTCTCTATCTGTCTATCTATCTGTCTCACTCTATCTATCTATCTCTCTATCTAATTTATCTATCTCGCTCTATCTATCTATCTAGCTCGCTCTATCTATCTCTCTATCTATCTGTCATGCTCTATCTATCTATCTATTTATCTAGCTCACTCTATTTAACTATCTATCTATCTATCTCGCTCTATCTGTCTAGCTTGCTCTATCTATCTATCTAGCTCACTCTATCTGTTTATCTACCTAGCTCGCTATGTCTAGCTCACTCTTTCTATCCATCGATCTTTCTCGCTCTATCTCTCTGTCCATCTATCCAACTCAGTCTGTCTATCTAGCTCGCTCTATCTATCTATCTAGCTGCTTTATCTATCTCTCAGGTTTGCTCTATCTATCTATCTTTCTATCTCCCTCGCTCTATCCATCTATCTAGCTCGCTCCATCTATCTGTCCATCTATCCAACTCAGTCTATCTATCTATCTATCTACCTGTCTCTATCTATCTATCTACCTGTCTGTCTATCTATCTATCTATCTATCTATCTCGCTCGCTCTATCTCTATCTATCTAGCTCGCTCTATCTAACTATCTAGCTTGCTCTATCTCTCGATCTCTCTATCTGTCTATCTATCTCTATCTGTCTCACTCTATCTATCTATCTGTCTCACTCTATCTATCTATCTATCTGTCTCACTATCTATCTATCCCTCTATCTATCCAATTTATCTATCTCGCTCTATCTATCTAGCTCGCTCTAGCTATCTCTCTATCTATCTGTCTTGCTGTATCTATCTATCTATTTATCTAGCTCACTCTATTTAACTGTCTATCTATCTATCTCGCTCTATCTGTCTAGCTTGCTCTATCGATCTATCTATCGAGCTCACTCTATCTATCTATCTACCTAGCTCGCTATGTCTAGCTCGCTCTTTCTATCCTTCGATCTTTCTCGCTCTATCTCTCTGTCCATCTATCCAACTCGGTCTGTCTATCTATCTAGCTCGCTCTATCTATCTATTTAGCTGCTCTATCTATCTCTCTGGTTTGCTCTATCTATCTATCTTTCTATCTCCCTCGCTCTATCCATCTATCTAGCTCGCTCTATCTATCTATCTATCTAGCTCGCTCGCTCGCTCCATCTATCTATCTATCAATCTATCTATCTATCTCGCTCTATCTATCTGTCTATCTCGCTCTATCTATCTGTCTATCTAGCTCTATCTATCTATCTATCTAGCTCACTCCATCTATCTATCAATCTATCTATCTCGCTCTATCTATCTATCCATCTCGCTCTATCTGTCCATCTAGCTCTATCTATCTATCTCTATATCTCTATCTATCTCTCTATCTAGCTCAATCTATCTATCTCACTATCTATCTATCTATCTATCTATCTATCTATCTATCTCTCTGTCTCACTTTATCTATCTCGCTCTATCTATCCAACTATCTATCCAGCTCACTCTAACTATCTATCTATCTAGCTTGCTCTATCTATCTACCTAGCTTGCTATGTCTAGCTCGATCTTTCTATCAATTGATCTTTCTTGCTCCATCTATCCAACTCGATCTATCTATCTATCTATCTATCTATCTATCTATCTATCTATCTATCTATCTATCTATCTATCTATCTATCTATCTATCTAGCTCGCTCTATCTCTATCTTTCTAGCTCGCTCTATCTAACTATCTAGCTTGCTCTATCTCTCTATATATCTCTCTATCTATCTATCTGTCTCACTCTATCTATCTCTCTATCCAGCTAATTTATCTATCTCGCTCTATCTATCTATCTCGCTCCAGCTATCTATCTCTCTATCTATATGTCTTCGTCTATCTATCTATCTACCTAGCTCGCTATGTCTAGCTCGCTCTTTCCATCCATCGATCTTTCTTGCTCTATCTATCTGTCCATCTATCCAACTCGGTCTGTCTATCTATCTATCTATCGAGCTCGCTCTATCTATCTAGCTCGCTCTATCTATCTATCTAGCTGCTCTATCTATCTATCTGGTTTGCTCTATCTATCTATCTTTCTATCTCCCTCGCTCTATCCATCTATCTAATTCACTCTATCTATCTATCTATCTATCTCGCTCCATCTATCTATCTATCTCGCTCTATATATCTATCTCGCTCTATCTATCTAGCTCGATCTATCTATCTATCTAGCTCACTCGCTCTATCTATCTACCTGTCTCTATCTATCTATCTATCTATCTAGCTCGCTCTATCTCTATCTTTCTAGCTCGCTCTATCTCTCTATCTATCTATCTATCTCACTCTCTCTCTATCTCTCTATCTATCTAATTTATCTATCTCGCTCTATCTATCTATCTAGCTCCCTCTAACTATCTATCTATCTATCTCTCTGTCTCTCTATCCATCTGCCTAGCTCGCTCTGTCTATCTATCTATCTTGCTCTATCTATCTATCTCTCTATCTCGCTCTATCTATCTAATTCGCTTTATCTATCTATCTATCTATCTCGCTCTATCTATCTATCTATCTATCTCTCTATCTCGCTCTATCTATCTAATTCGCTTTATCTATCTATCTATCTATCTAGCTTGGTCTATCTATCTATCTCTCTATCTACCTGTCTAGCTCGCTTTATCTATCTATCTATCTATCTATCTTTCTATCTATCTACCCATTTCCATCTATCTATCTCTCTATCTATCTATCTATTTACCTATCTTGTTCTATCTATCTATCTCTCTAACTATCTATCTATCTCTCGATCTATCTATTTATCCATCTAGCTAGCTCGCTCTATCTATCTTGCTCCATCTATCCCTCTATCTATCTGTCTATCTCACTCTATCTCTCTATTTATCTATCTAGCTCGCTCTATCTTTCCATCTATCTCTCGATCTATCTATTTATCTATCTATCTATCTATCTATCTCGCTCTATCTGTCTATCTCGCTCTATCTGTCTATCTCGCTCTATCTATCGATCTAGCTCGCTCTATCGATCTAATATCTATGTAGCTCGCTGTATCTATCTCTCTATCTGTCTATCTCGCTCGATCTATCTATCTATCTGTCCATCTCGCTCTATCTATCTATCTCACGCTATCTATCTATCTCGCTCATATCTATCTATCTTTCTATCTTTCCATCCATTTCTGTCTATCTATCTATCTCTATCTATCCAGCTCGCTCTATGTATCTATCTATCTATCTCTATCTATCTATCTATCTAGCTCGATCTATCTATCTATCTATCTATCTGTCTAGCTCTATCTATCTATCTATCTCGAACTAATAAAGATACTTTGATTAATGCCCATTTCCTGTTCATCCCATATCAGCTGTAACACTCAAACTTCTGTTATTGATAAAAAGGATGAAGAATTGTGGGCCGTCATTTGGAATATACGTAGAAACTCTTCGGGAACAGAAAGGCCAGACTCAGATTGTCGGCAGCTTCCAAATTGGCCTTAAAAAAAAAGGCAAACAAAGCCATGGTTCTGACCTATAGTCTGAATAGCAATTAAACTCAGAATGACCTGACCCAGTGTTTACTTAACAACAGTTGGATTTTGTAGCTTTAAAGGAACATATAGGTACATTTAAGCAGCAGAATAATACATTGTTCTGATCAAGCAGCACATCACCTGCTTTATCGAGAGCAAAGTGACGGAAGATCCTGTGGTCTTTTATTTGAAATGATCTTGCCTGTGCCTGCAGTTACCACACTTTGCTGCATATGCAAAACCATCAGAAAATGATGTGTACTTCTGAGCTGCAGCCTGAAGCTAACTATTTGCAAAATTTCCTGCCTAAACAACAATTAAATACCCAAAGACTTAATGATCTGCGTTCCAATTTTCAAAGTTTTCTGACTAAACGACCATTAAACTCTGAATGATCTGAGGTTTACTTCACAATTAGACTTTGTGGTTTTAAAGAGTCAGCGTTCCACTTGACCAGCAGAATACCACACTAATCCTGACATGGTATAACACTGCTGTACCTATAAAACCCTTTATGATTAGACTTACAGAGGAAGGTCATCGAGATCCACTAGTAATATATTAAAAAGACTTATATTCTGGTCACATTTCCTGTGTCACCTGTAGGCATCGCACTTATGTGCACATGTTTTGTGGCTGATTGCCATTTTACAAAAATTGAAATGTAATCCAATGAATCGAAACTCTGTAACTATGAGCACTCAGGAAAAAACGGAACCAATCAATTGTTCAAATATTTTTTCTCACCCAGCACCCACCTTGGAACAATGTAACCTCCAACTTACAGTACGCAGCAGCACTGGGGTGCACACGCACACACATACATACTCACACGCACACACATACATACTCACACAAACTCTCTCTCACACACACTCACACCCACACCCTCTCACACACACACATTCTCATTCTCACACACGCCCTCTCACACCCACACACGCCCTCTCACACCCACACACGCCCTCTCACACCCACACACGCCCTCTCACACCCACACACGCCCTCTCACACCCACACACGCCCTCTTTCACACACACACATTCTCATTCTCACACACGCCCTCTCACACCCACACACGCCCTCTCACACCCACACACGCCCTCTTTCACACACACACATTCTCATTCTCACACACGCCCTCTCACACCCACACACGCCCTCTCACACCCACACACGCCCTCTCACACCCACACACGCCCTCTCACACCCACACACACCCTCTTTCACACACATGTTCTCACACAGGCAAACACGCACACTCACATGCACTCTCACACTCGCACTCACACACACGCTCTCACACACACAGACACACACACAGACAAATTCAACCCCTCACTCACACGCATACTCTCACATACTCACACGCACTCTCATATACAAACTCTGTCTTGCACACTCACTTCACATTTTGTCAATCATTTCCTGCGTCACTCTTCAGAGTCCCATCTCTATGTAAATTTCCATGTCACGGTCTACCCTTATTGAAAGAGCGACAAATCACAACTGAGGAAGTAAGAAATATGAAAATCAGAAGTGAGGAGCATAGCTAGAAATAGGGGATGTGTGAAACCAAGGAATCGAACATGAGTGGTCAGCAAACTGCCAATAAAAGAAAGAAACAAAGCCGAAGAAATCACTCCAGATATTTTCCGAAAATCCATTTGGCAACGACTTTGAGCTGGGAATTTCCTGGTCGGCCACGCTAACTTTGCTGGAAGTTTACTTAAAGTGTCATCAGCTCGCAGGAAATTACTGGCCTTGCTCACTCCAGTAATCCCAGCACCCGCTGCCCGAGATAGGGGGGACAATTTTCATGGTAACCTGGTCTTGGGGTGGGGCTGGGGGATTAGTCAGTCTGAGTTTGGATTGGTCAGTCTGGGTTTGGATTGGTTGCTCTGGGTTCAGATTGGCCAGTGTGGTTTTGGATTGGTTGTTCTGGGTTTGGATTGGTCGCTCTGGGTTTGGATTGGCCAGTGTGGTTTTGGATTGGTTGTTCTGGGTTTGGATTGGTCGCTCTGGGTTTGGATTGGCCAGTGCGGTTTTGGATTGGTCGCTCTGGGTTTGGATTGGTCGCTCTGGGTTTGGATTGGTCAGTCTGGGTTTGGATTGGTCGCTCTGGGTTTGGATTGGCCAGTGCGGTTTTGGATTGGTCACTCTGGGTTTGGATTGGCCAGTGCGGTTTTGGATTGGTCGCTCTGGGTTTGGATTGGCCAGTGCGGTTTTGGATTGGTCGCTCTGGGTTTGGATTGGCCAGTGTGGTTTTGGATTGGTCGCTCTGGGCTTGGATTGGCCAGACTGAGTTTGGCTGGCGCTCGGCTTGGACTGGGAACAATCGGGTATATCGAAGAGATGCATTGAATACAGTGGGAAACACGGTGGGATAGTGCATAACAGTGGGGCATATAGGGGTACACTGGGGATGGTGGCTTTATAGGGGATACACTGGGAGCATCAGTAGATAGTCAAGAAAAGAACCACGATGTGAGAATATTACTTAGAGTTTAATTCAGCGATTGTGAACTATTTTCTACTACATGTGCAACCAGTGGAACTGAACAACTAGTGAATATATCTATTGTGATAGAACTCCCATTGACTTGTTCTATCACCGAGTAATATCTTTGATGCCAGTTAAAGACCAAGTGCACTGTAATGTCATTCTGCTTTCTGAAGATCAGGAGGATCCCATGAGGGCACAGGATAGAACCATCAATTGAAATAAACTGAAGAGGGGTTCACTGTTCAATCCCAGGGCACTCCACAAATGTACCTTGATACCTGGGCAAGGGACAACTCTCTCTGGGACTCCAGCAAGCCAGAGCCAACAGGCAAGGGGAGTCTGAAATAAAGGAGAAAGAAATATCTAGACTTCAAAAAAAAATTTAAATTCCTGAAAATATTACTTATTTCGCTGTCAGTGTCTCTCCCTCTGCCAATCCCTCATAATTATTATGCCACGTCTTTGTCAGTAACTCATATACCCTCTCTCTCTCTCTGTCAGTAACTCATATACCCGCTCTCTGTCAGTAACTCACATACCCGCTCTCTCTATCAGTAACTCATATACCCTCTCTCTGTCAGTAACTCATATACCCGCTCTCTGTCAGTAACTCATATACCCGCTCTCTCTATCAGTAACTCATATACCCTCTCTCTGTCAGTAACTCATATACTCTCTCTCTCTATCAGTAACTCATATACTCTCTCTATCAGTAACTCATATACCCTCTCTCTATCAGGAACTCATATACCCTCTCTCTGTCAGTAACTCATATACCCTCTCTCTCTGTCAGTAACTCATATACCCTCTCTCTCTGTCAGTAACTCATATACCCTCTCTCTGTCAGTAACTCATATACCCTCTCTCTCTGTCAGTAACTCATATACTCTCTCTCTCTATCAGTAACTCATATACCCTCTCTCTATCAGTAACTCATATACCCTCTCTCTGTCAGTAACTCAAATACCCTCTCTCTCTGACAGTAACTCTTTTTTGATTCATTCATGGGATGTGGGCGTCGCTGGCAAGGCCAGCATTTATTGCCCATCCCTAATTGCCCTCGAGAAGGTGGTGGTGAGCCGCCTTCTTGAACCGCTGCAGTCCGTGTGGTGAAGGTTCTCCCACAGTGCTGTTAGGAAGGGAGTTCCAGGATTTTGACCCAGCGACGATGAAGGAACGGCGATATATTTCCAAGTCGGGATGGTGTGTGACTTGGAGGGGAACGTGCAGGTGGTGTTGTTCCCATGCGCCTGCTGCTCTTGTCCTTCTAGTTGGTAGAGGTCGCGGGTTTGGGAGGTGCTGTCGAAGAAGCCTTGGTGAGTTGCTGCAGTGCATCCTGTGGATGGTACACACTGCAGACACTGTGCGCCGGTGGTGAAGGGAGTGAATGTTTAGGGTGGTGGATGGGGTGCCAATCAAGCGGGCTGCTTTGTCTTGGATGGTGTCGAGCTTCTTGAGTGTTGTTGGAGCTGCACTCATCCAGGCAAGTGGAAAGTATTCCATCACACTCCTAACTTGTGCCTTGTAGATGGTGGAAAGGCTTTGGGGAGTCAGGAGGTGAGTCACTCGCCGCAGAATACCTAGTGTCTGACCTGATCTTGTAGCCACAGTATTTATGTGGCTGATCCAGTTAAGTTTCTGGTCAATGGTGACCCCCAGGATGTTGATTGAGGTGAATTCGGCGATGGTACTGCTGTTGAACGTCAAGGAGAGGTGGTTAGACTCTCTCTTGTTGGAGATGGTCATTGCCTGGCACATGTCTGCCGCGAATGTCACTTGCCGCTTATGAGCCCAAGCCTTGATGTTGTCCAGGTCTTGCTGCATGCAGGCTCGGACTGCTTCATTATCTGAGGGGTTCCAAATGGAACTGAACACTGTGCAATCATCAGCGAACATCCCCATTTCTGACCTTATGATGGAGGGAGGGTCATTGATGAAGCAGTTGAAGATGGTTGGGCCTAGGACAATGCCCTGAGGAACTCCTGCACCAATGTCCTGGGGCTGAGATGATTGGCCCCTAACAACCACTCCCATCTTCCTTTGTGCTAGATATGACTCCAGCCACTGGAGAGTTTTCCCCCTGATTCCCATTGACTTCAATTTTACTTGGGCTCCTTGGTGCCACACTCGGTCAAATGCTGCCTTGATGTCAAGGGCAGTCACTCTCACCTCACCTCTGGAATCCAGCTCTTTTGTCCATGTTTGGACCAAGGCTGTAATGAGGTCTGGAGCCGAGTGGTCCTGGCGGAACCCAAACTGAGCATCGATGAGCAGGTTATTGGTGAGTAAGTGCCGCTTGATAGCACTGTCGACGACACCTTCCATCATTTTGCTGATGATTGAGAGTCGACAGAGTGGGCGGTAATTGGCCGGATTGGATTTGACCTGCTTTTTGTGGACAGGACATACCTGGGCAATTTTCCACATTGTCGGGTAGATGCCAGTGTTGTAGCTGTACTGGAACAGCTTGGCTAGAGGCGCAGCTAGTTCTGGAGCACAAGTCTTCAGCACTACAGCCGGGATGTTGTCGGGGCCCATAGATTTTGCTGTAGCCAGTGCACTCGGCCATTTCTTGATATCACGTGGAGTGAATCGAATTGGCTGAAGACTGGCTTCTGTGATGGTGGGAATATCGAGAGGAGGCCGAGATGGATCATCCACTCGGCACTTCTGGCTGAAGATGGCTGCAAACGCTTCAGCCTTGTCTTTTGCACTCACGTGCTGGACTCTGCCATCATTGAGAATGGGGATGTTTGCAGAGCCTCCTCCTCCCATTAGTTGTTTAATGTCCACCACCATTCATGATGGGATGTGTCAGGACTGCAGAGCTATGATCTGATCCGTTGGTTGTGGAATTGCTTAGCTCTGTCTATGGCATGTTGCTTCCGCTGTTTAGCATGCATGTCGTCCTGAGCTGGAGCTTTACTCATTTTTAGGTATGCCTGGTGCTGCTCTCTCTGTGTTAGTAACTGTGTTAGTAATCATATACTCTCTCTCTGTTAGTAACTCATATACCTTCTCTCTCTGCCTGTAACTCACATCCCTTCTCTCTGCCAGCAACTCAAACTTTCTCTCTCTCTCTCTCTGTCAGTAACTCATATACCATCTCTATCCCTATGCCTGTAACTCATAACTCAAATTGCGGAGGCTCTGGCCACAATCCTCCAATCCTCCTTAGATATGGGGATGGTGCCGGAGGTCTGGAGGATTGGAAATGTTACACCTCTGTTCAAAAAAAGGGGAGAGGGATAAACCCGGCAATTACAGGCCAGTCAGTCTAATGTCGGTGGTGGGGAAACTTTTAGACACAATAATCTGGGACAAAATTAATTGTCACTTGGAAAAGTCTGGGCTAGTAAATGAAAGTCAGCACGGATTTGTTAAAGAAAGATTGTGTTTGTTTAACTAGACTGAGTTGTTTGATGAAGTAACGGAGAGGGTTGATGGGGGTAGTGCGGTTGGTGTTGTGTATATGGACTTTCAAAAGGCATTTGATAAAGTACCACATAATAGACTTATTAGCAAAATTAAAGCCCATGGGATTAAAGGGACAGTGGCAGTGTGGATACAAAATTGGCTAAGGGACAGAAAGCAGAGAGTAGTGGTGAACGGTTGTTTTTCAGACTGGAGGGAAGTATACAGTGGTGTTCCTAGGGGTCGGGATTAGGACCACTGCTGTTTTTGATATATATTAATGACCTGGACTTGGGTACAGAGAGTATAATTTCAAAATTTGCAGATGAAACGAAACTCAGAAATGTAGTAAACAATGTAGATAGTAGCAGACTTCTGGAGGACACAGACAGACTGATGAAATGGGCAAACACATGGCAGATGAAGTTTAATGCAGAGAAGTGTGAAGTGATATATTTTGGTAGGCAGAATGAGGAGAGGCAATAAAAATGAAATGATGCCATTTTAAAGGGGGAGCAGGAACAGAGAGACCTGGGGGTGTATGTGGACAAATCTTTGAAGGTGGCAGGACAAGTTGAGAAGGCTGTTAAAAAGCAGATGGGATCCTGGACTTTATTAATAGAGGCATAGAGTCCAAAAGCAAGGAAATTATTCTAAACCTTTATAAAACAGTATTGTGTTCAATTTTGGGCACCGCACTTTAGGAAGGATGTGAAGGCCTTAGAGTGCAGAGGAGATTTACGAGAATGGTTCCATTGTTGAGGGACTTCAGTTATGTGGAGAGACTGGAGAAGCTGGGACTGTTCTCTTTAGAGCAAAGAAGGTTAAGGGGAGATTTAATCGAGGTGTTCAAAATCACGATGGGTTTAGACAGAGTAAATAAGGAGAAACTGTTTCCAGTGGCAGAAGGGTCGGTAACCAGAGGACACAGATTTAAGGAGATCGGCAAAAGAACCAGAGGTGACAAGAGGAAACATTTTTTTACACAGCGATTTGTAATTATCTGGAATGCGCTGCCTGAAAGGAAGCAGATTGAATAATAACTTTCAAAAGGGAATTGGATAAAAACATGAAGGGAAAATATTTACAGGACTTTGGGGAAAGAGCAGGGGAGTGGAACTAATTGGATAATTCTTTAAAAGAGCTGGCACAGGCACATAGGGCAGAATAGCCTCCTCATGTGCTGTACCTACCATGATACTATGATACCCTCCCTCTCTCCCTGCCTGTAACTCATATACTCACCCTCACCCTCTCTCTCTCTCACCCTCTCTCTCACCCTCTCTCTCTCTTTCTATTTCTCTCTCTCTCTCTCTCTCACCCTCTCTCTCTCCTTTCTCTCACACCCTCTCTCTATTTCTCTGTCTCTCTGTCTATTTCTCTCTCTCACCCCCTCTATATTTCTCTCTCTCTCTCACTCTCTCTCTCTCACTCTCCCTCTCTCACTCTCTCTCTCTCTCTCTCTCTCTCTATTTCGCTCTCTCTCACCCTCTCTCTCAACCTCCCTCTCTCTCTATTTCGCTCTCTCTCACCCTCTCTCTCAACCTCCCTCTCTCTCTATTTCTCTCTCTCACTGTCTCTCTCTCTCTCTCTCTTTCTCTCACCCTCTCTCTTTCTCCCACCCTCGCTCTCTATTTCTCTCTCACCCTTTCTCTCTATTTCTCTCTCTCACCCTCTCTATTTCTCTCTCTCTCACCCTCTCTCTCTGCCTCTCTCTCTCTCATCCTCTCTCTCTCTCACTCTCTCTCTCTCTCACCCTCTCTCTCACTCTCTCTCTCTCACCCTCTCTCTCACACTCTCTCTCTCTCTCTCTCTCTCTCTCACCCTCTCTCTCTCTCTCACCCTCTCTCTCACACTCTCTCTCTCTCTCTCTCACCCTCTCTCTCTCTCACCCTCTCTCTCTCTTTCTCTCGATTTCTTTCTCTCTCTCCCCCTCTCTCTCTCTATTTCTCCCTCTGTCTCACTCACTCTCGCAAACGTGACTCCAGGATGGTATGTTGCCTTCCTGGTGCTCGGGTCAAGGATGTCACGGAGGGGGAGGGTGAATAGCCAGTAGTCATGGTCCATATCGGTACCAACGATATAGGTTTAAAAAAAGGGATGAGGTCCTGCAAGGTGAATTTAAGGAGTTAGGAGATAAATTAAAAAGCAGGACCTCAAAGGTGGTGATCTCAGGATTACTGCCAGTGCCACGTGCTAGTGAGTATAGGAACAGGAGAATAGACAGGATGAATGCGTGGCTGCAGGGATGGTGTAGGAGGGAGGGATTTAGATTCCTGGGACATTGGGACCGGTTCTGGGGAAGGTGGGACCTGTACAAGTGGGACGGGTTACACCCGAGCAGGACCGGGACCGATGTCCTCGCGGGGGTGTTTGCTAGTGCTGTTGGGGAAGGTTTAAACAGAAAGGGAAGAAGCAATAGTGGAAGGCAGAGAAAAGAAGGGCGAAAAACAAATAGGGCCAGAGTGCAAAATAAAACTAAGATGATGAGCAATCTTAAAAAGACAAGTCTAAAGGCATTGTGTCTTAATGCGCGGAGCATTCGCAATAAGCTAGATGAATTAACAGCGCAGATACATATTCACGGGTATGATATAGTTGCGATTATGGAGACATGGCTGCAGGGTGACCAAGGATGGGAACTGAACATCCAGGGATATTCAATATTTAGGAAGGACAGGCAAATATGGAAAGGAGGTGGGGTAGCGTTGTTAGTAAAGGAGGAAATCAATGCAATAGTGAGGAAGGATATTGGCTCGGAAAATCACCATGTGGAATCTGTATGGGTGGAGCTAAGAAACACCAAGGGGCAGAAAACGTTGGTGGCGGTTGTTGATAGGCCCCCAAACAGTAGTGGAGATGTAGGGGAGGGCATTAAACAGGAAATTAGAGACGCATGCAAGAAGGGCACAACTATAATCATGGGTGACTTTAATCTACATATAGATTGGTCAAACCAAATTAGCAATAATATTGTGAGGGAGGAATTCCTGGAGTGTGTACGTGATGGTTTTCTGGACCAATACGTTGAGGAACCAACTAGAGAACAGGCGATTCTAGACTGGGAATTGTGCAATGAGAAAGGATTAATTCACAATCTTGTTGTGCGGGGTCCCTTAGGGAAGAGCGACCATAACATGATAGAATTCCTCATTAAGGTGGAGAGTGAAGTACTTGAATCCGAAACTAGGGTCCTGAATCTAAATAAAGGAAATTACGAACGTCTGAGGTGAGAGTTGGCTATGATAGATTGGGGAACTTTACTGAAAGGGATGACAGTGGACAGGCAATGGCTAATATTTAAAGAACGTATGCAGGAATTACAGTTATTCATTCCTGTCTGGTGCAAAAATAAAACAGGAAAGGTGGCTCAACCGTGGCTTACAAAAGAAATTAGGGATAGTATTAGATCCAAAGAGGAGACATATAAAATTGCCAGAAAAAGCAGCATGCCTGAGGATTGGAAGCAGCTCGGAATTCAGCAAAGGAGGACAAAGAGATTGATTAAGAGGGGAAAAATAGAGTATGTGAGTAAACTAACAGGGAACATAAAAACTGAGTGTAAAAACTTCTACAAATATGTCAAGAAAAAAAGATTAGTGAAGACAAATGTAGGTCCCTTACATTCAGAAATGGGGAACAAAGAAATGGCAGAACAATTAAACACATACTTTGGTTCTGTCTTCACAATGGAGGACACAAATAACCTGCCAGAAATGTTCAGGAACCAAGGGTCTAGTGAGAGGGAGCAACTGAAGGAAACTAATATTAATTAAAAAAATAGTGCTGGGGAAATTAATGGGGCTAAAGGCTGACAAATCCCCAGGGCCTGATAATCTACATCCCAGAGTACTAAAGGAAGTGGCCCTGGAAATAGTGGATGCATTGGTGATCATCTTCCAAAATTCTATAGACTCTGGAACAGTTCCTGCAGATTGGAGGATGGCAAATGTAACCCCACTATTTAAAAAACGAGGGAGAGAAAACACAGGGAATTCCAGACCAGTTAGCCCAACATCGGTAGTGGGGAAAATGCTCGAGTCTATTATAAAGGATGTGATAACAGAACGCTTGGAAGGCATTAACGGGATTGGACCAAGTCAGCATGGGTTTATGAAAGGGAAATCATGCTTAACAAATCTACTGGAGTTTTTTGAGGATATAACTAGTAGAATAGATCAGGGAGAACCAGTGGATGTGATGTATTTGGATTTTCAGAAGGCTTTTGATAAGGTCCCACACAAGAGGTTAGTGTGCAAAATTAAAGCACATGGGATTGGGGGGAATATACTGGCATGGATTGAGAATTGGTTGACAGACAGGAAACAGAGAGTAGGAATAAACGGGTCTTTTTCCGGGTGGCAGGCAGTGACTAGTGGGGTACCGCAGGGATCAGTGCTTGGGCCCCAGCTATTCACAATATATATCAATGATTTGGATGAGGGAACTAAATGTAACATTTCCAAATTTGTAGACGACACAAAGCTGGGGTGGAATGTGAGCTGTGAGGAGGATGCAAAGAGGCTCCAATGTGATTTAGACAAGTTGGGTGAGTGGGCAAGAACATGGCAGATGCAGTATAATGTGGATAAATGTGAGGTTATCCACTTTGGTTGTAAAAACAGAAAAGCAGATTATTATCTGAATGGTGATAGATTGGGAAAAGGGGAGGTGCAACGAGACCTGGGTGTCCTTGTACACCAGTCGCTGAAAGCGAGCATTCAGGTGCAGCAAGCAGTTAGGAAGGCGAATGGTATGTTGGCCTTCATTGCAAGAGGATTTGAGTACAGGAACAGGGATGTCTTACTGCAGTTATACAGGGCCTTGGTGAGACCACATCTGGAGTATTGTGTGCAGTTTTGGTCTCCTTATCTGAGGAAGGATGTCCTTGCCATGGAGGGAGTGCAACGAAGGTTTACCAGACTGATTCCTGGGATGGCAGGTCTGACGTATGAGGAGAGATTGGGTCGACTAGGACTCTATTCACTCGAGTTTAGAAGAATGAGAGGTGATTTCATCGAAACATATAAAATTCTAACAGGACTCGACAAACTAGATGCAGGGAGGATGTTCCCGATGGCTGGGGAGTCCAGAACCAGGGGTCACAGTCTCAGGATACGGGGTATGCCATTTAGAACCGAGATGAGGAGAAATTTCTTCACTCAGAGGGTGGTGAACCTGTGGAATTCTCTACCACAGAAGGCAGTGGAGGCCAAGTCATTAGATGTATTCAAGAAGGAGATAGATATATTTCTTAATGCTAAAGGGATCAAGGGATATGGGGAAAAAGTGGGAACAGGGTACTGAGTTCGATGATCAGCCATGATCATTTTGAATGGCAGAGCAGGCCTGAAGGGCCGAATGGCCTACTCTTGCTCCTATTTCGTATGTTTCTTTCTCTCTCTCTCGCTCTCTATTTCTCTCACCCTCTCTCTCTCTCCCCTTTCTCTCTCTCTCCCTTTCTCTCTCTCTCACTCTCTATTTCCCTCTCTCTCACCCTCTCTCTATTTCTCTCTCTCTCTTTCACCCTCTCTCTCTATTTCTGTCTCTCTCTCTTTCTCTCTCACCCTTTCTCTCGCTCTATTTCTCTTTCTCTCACCCTCTCTATTTCTGTCTCTCTCACCACCTCTTTCTCTCTCTCTCACCCTCTCTCTCTCACTGTCTCTCTCTCTCCCTATTTCTCTCTCCCTATTTCTCTCTCTCTCTATTTCTCGCTCTCTATTTCTTGCTCTCTGTCTCTATTTCTCGTTCTCTATTTCTCGCTCTCTCTCTTTCTCTCACCCTCTCTTTCACCCTCTCTCTTCTCTCTCTCCCTCTATTTCTCTCTGTCTCCCTCCATTTTTTTTCTCTCTCTCTCTCACCCTTTCTATTTCTCTCTCTCTCGCCCTCTCTCTCTCCCACACACACTCTCTCTCCCCCTCTCTCTCTCTCTCCCCCTCTCTCTCTCTCGCCCCCTCGCTCTCTCTCACACACTCTCTCTCTCTCTCTCTCCCTCTCTCTCTCTCTCTCTCTCCCCCTCTCTCTCTCGCCCCCTCGCTCTCTCTCACACACTCTCTCTCTCTCTCTCTCCCTCTCTCTCTCTCTCTCCCTCTCTCTCCCCCTCTCTCTCTCTCGCCCCCTCGCGCTCTCTCTCTCCCCCCCTCGCGCTCTCTCTCTCCCCCCCTCTCTCTCTCTCTCTCTCTCCCTCTCTCTCCCTCTCTCTCCCCCTCTCTCTCTCACTCTCACTCTCTCTCTCTCTCTCTATGTAGATGACGACCTATGGTGCTTTCCTACACAAAGGCTCCTTTTGTCGGAATTCTTTCAATATGCTGGACCTGTTGGTGGTCAGTGTCTCTCTCATCTCCTTCGGAATCCAGTGAGTATAACAGTGAGTCCGGCTCACCAATCCATGTCATCTCAACTTGTTTTTACTCCATAGCATCATAGAATCTTACAGCACAGGAGGAGGCCATTCGGCCCATCATGCCTGTGCCGGCTCTTTGAAAGAGCTATCCAATTAGTCCCACTCCCCTGTTTTTTCCCCGTAGCCCCGTAAATTTTTCCACTTCAAGTATTTATCCAATTCCTTTTTGGAAGTTATTATTGAATCGGCCACTATTGAAATTTGTCCTGCCACCTTCAAAGATTTGTGTACATACACCCACAGGTCTGTCTGTTCCTACACCCACTTTAAATATTGTACCATCTAGTTTATTTTGCCTCTCCTCATTCTTCCAACCAAAATGCACTTCACACTTCTCGACATTAAATTTCACCTGCCACATTTCTGCTCATTTCACCAGTCTGTCTATGTCCTCCTGAAGTCTACTACTAGCCTCCTCACTGTTTACTACTTTTATGAGTTTCATGTTATATTTTTAATATTTTATATATTTTAGATTTTTAAAAATGTGGAGTTGTCCCAATATCGAGTGAGTGCCATGTGGTTCTGCCCAACCAATCTATGGGGGTGTTCATGCTGCACAAGAGCCTCCTCCCATCTTTGTTCATTTCACCTGCTCAGCATATCAAATGCCTTAGATACCTCCAGACTTGACTATTCCAATGCTCTGCTGGCCGGCCTCCCATCTTCCACCCTCCATAAACTCGAGCTCATCCTAAACTCTGCTGCCTGTATCCTAACTCGCACCAAGTCCTGTTCTCCCATCACCCCTGTGCTCACTGACCTACATTGGCTCCTGGTCCAGCAATGCCTCGATTTTAAAATTCACATCCTTGTTTTCAAATCCCTCCGTGGTCTCGTCCCTCCCTATCTCTGTAACCTACTCCAGCCCTACAACCCTCCGAGATCTCTGCGCTCCTCTAATTCTGGCCACTTGCGCATCCTGATTTCCATTGTTCCACCATCGGCGGCCGTGCCTTCAGCTGTCTAGACCCTAAGCTCTGGAATTTCCTCTCCAAATCTCTCTGCCTCTCCTCTTCCTCTCTCCTCCTTTAAGATGCTCCTTAAAACTTACCTCTTTGACCAAGCTTTTGATCACCTGTCCTAATATCTCCTTATGTGGCTCGGTGTCAAATTTTCATAGAATCATAGAAAGGTTACAGCACGGAAGGAGCCATTCGGCCCATTGAGTCCGTGCTGGCTCAATGCGAGAGCACTCTAGCTAGTTTACTCACCCACCCTATCCCTGTAACCCTGCAAATTTTTTCCATTCAAGTACTTATCCAGTTCCCTTTTGAAAGCCATGATTGAATCTGCCTCCACCACCCCTTCAGGCAGTGCATTCCAGATCCTAACCACTCGCTGTGTAAAAAAGTTTTTCCTCATGTCACCTTTGGTTCTTTTGCCAATCATGTGTACCTATATCCTCTGGTTCCTGACCCTTCTGCCAATGGGAACAGTTTCTCTTTATCTATTCTGTCTAGACCCTTCATAAGTAGCAATCCTGAGGATTGGGAGCAGTTTAGAATTCAGCAAAAAGGGACCAAGAGATTGATTAAGAGGGGAAAAATAGAGTATGAGAATAAACTTGCAAGGAACATAAAAGTGGACTGTAAAAGCTTGTACAAGTATGTAAAAAGGAAAAGATTAGTGAAGACAAATGTAGGTCCCTTACAGTCAGAAACGGGAGAATTTATAATGGGGAACAAGGAAATGGCAGAGCAATTAAACAAATACTTTGGTTCTGTCTTCGTGGAAGAGGATACAAATAACTTCCCAGAAATGCTAAGGTACCAAGGGACTAGTGAGAAGGAGGACTTAAAGGAAATTAGTATCAGTAAAAAAATAGTATTGGAGAAATTAATGGGACTGAAAGCCAATAAATCCCCAGGGCCTGATAATCTGCATCCCAGAGTACTAAAAGAGGTAGCCATGGAGATAGTGGATGCATTAGTTGTCATCTTCCAAAATTCTATAGATTATGGAACAGTTCCTGCAGATTGGAGGGTGGCAAATGTAACCCCACTATTTAAAAAAGGAGGGAGAGAGAAAACAGGGAACTACAGACCAGTTAGCCTAACATCAGTAGTAGGGAAAATGCTAGAGTTTATTATAAAGGATGTGATAACAGGACACTTAGAAAATATCAACGGGATTGGACAAAGTCTAAGACAACATGGAATTATGAAAGGGAAATCATGTTTGACAAACCTACTGGAGTTTTTTGAGGATATAACTGGTAGAATAGATAAGGGAGAACCAGTGGATATGGTGTATTTGGATTTTCAGAAGGCCTTTGATAAAGTCCCACATAAGAGGTTAGTGTGCAAAATTAAAGCACATGGGATTGGTGGTAATATACTGGCATGGATTGAAAATTGGTTAACAGACAGGAAACAGAGAGTAGGAATAAACGGCTGGAGTCATACCTAGCACAAAGGAAGATGTTAGTGGTTGTTGGTGGCCAATCATCTCAGCCCCAGGACATTGCTGCAGGAGTTCCTCAAGGCAGTGTCCTAGGCCCAACCATCTTCAGCTGCTTCATCAATGACCTTCCCTCCATCATAAGGTCAGAAATGGGGATGTTCACTGATGACTGCACAGTGTTCAGTTCCATTCAGAACCCCTCAGATAATGAAGCAATCGTGCCTCCATGCAGCAAGACCTGGACAACATCCAGGCTTGTGCTGATAAGTGGCAAGTTACATTCACACCAGACAAGTGCCAGGCAATGACCATCTCCAACAAGAGAGAGTCAACCACCTCCCCTTATCATTCAACGGCATTACCATCGCTGAATCCCCCACCATCAACATTCTGGGGGTCACCATTGACCAGAAACCTCTGCTGCGAGTGACTCACCTCCTGACTCCCCAAAGCCTTTCCACAAGTCAGGAGTGTGATGGAATACTCTCCACTTGCCTGGACGAGTGCAGCTCCAGCAACACTCAAGAAGCTCGACACCATTCAGCACAAAGCAGCCCGCTTGATTGGCACCCCATCCACCACCCAAAACAGTCACTCCCTTCACCACCGGCGCACTGTGGCTGCAGTGTGTACCATCCACAGGATGCACTGCAGCAACTCGCCAAGGCTTCTTCGACAGCACCTCACAAACCTCTGCCACCTAGAAGGACAAGGGCAGCAGGCACATGGGAACAACACCACCTGCACGTTCCCCTCCAAGTCACACACCATCCAGACTTGGAAATATATCGGCCGTTCCTTCATCGTCGCTGGGTCAAAATCCTGGAACTCCCTTCCTAACAGCACAGTGGGAGAACCTTCACCACACGGACTGCAGCGGTTCAAGAAGGCGGCTCACCACCACCTTCTCAAGGGCAATTCGGGATGGGCAATAAATGCCGGCCTTGCCAGCGATGCCCATACCCCATGAGCAAATAAAAAATAAGCCAATTCTGTATCCATGCTGCTACAGCCCCTTTTATTCCATGGGCTTCAATCTTGATGACAAGCCTATTATGCGGCACTTTATCAAATGCCTTTTGAAAATCTGTATACACTGCATCATCCGCATTGCCCTCATCTACCCTCTCTGTTACCTTGTCAAAAACTCTATCAAGTTTGTTAAATACGATTTGCATTTAACAAATCCGTGCTGGCTTTCCCTAATCAATCCACACTAGTCCAGAGACTGTTCATTCTGTCCCAGATTATCGTTTCTCAGTTTCCCGACCACCAAGGTTAAACTGACTGGCCTGTAGTTGCTGGGTTTATCCTTACACCCTTTTTTGAACAAGGGTGTAATATTTGTAATTCTCTAGTCCTCTGGCACCACCCCCGTAGCTAAGGATGTTTGGAAGATTATGGCCAGTACCTCCGCAATTTCCACCCTTACTTCCCTCAGCAACCTAGGATGCATCCCATCCGGACCGGGTGACTTATCCACTTTAAGTACAGCTAGCCTTTCTAGTATCTCCTTTTTATCGATTTTTAGCCCATCCAGTATCTCAACTACATCTTCCTTTACTGAGACTTTGGCAGCATCTTCTTCCTTGGTAAAGACAGATGCAAAGTACTCATTTAGTACCTCGACCATGCCCTCTGCCTCCTTGAGTAGATCTCCTTTATGGTCGCTAATCGGCCCCACCCCTCCTCTTACTACCCATTTGCTGTTTACATGCCAATAGAATACTTTTGGATTCCCTTTTATGTTGGCCGCCAGTCTATTCTCATACTCTCTCTTTGCCCCTCTTATTTCCTTTTTTACTTCCCCTCTGAACTTTCTGTATTCTGCCTGGTTCTCACTTGTGTTAACAACCTGACATCTGTCATACACCCCTTTTTTCTGTTTCATCTTACTCTCTATCTCTTTTGTCAACCAGGGAGCTCTGGCTTCAGTTGCCCTACCTTTCCCCCTTGTGGGAATGTGCCTAGACTGTACCCGAACCATCTCCTCTTTAAAGGCCGCCCATTGTTCAATTACAGTTTTGCCTGCCAATCTTTGATTCCAATTTACCTGGGCCAGATCTGTTCTCATCCCATTGAAATTGGCCCTCCTCCAATTGAGTATTTTTACTTTAGAGTGGTCCGTGTCCTTTTCCATAGCTATTCTAAACCTTATGATCGCTGCTCCCTAAATGATCCCCCACTGACACTTGCTCCACTTGACCCACCTCATTCCCTGGAACTCGATCTAGCAATGCCTCCTTCCTCATTGGGCAGGAAACGTACTGGTCAAGAAAGTTCTCCTGAACACACTTCAAAAATTCCTCCCCCTCTTTGCCCCTTATAATATTTCTATCCCAGTTTATATTAGGATTGTTGAAATCCCCCATTATCACTACTCTATGGCTTTTGCACCTCTCTGTAATTTCCCTGAAAATCCTCTATACCGTTCCCACTAGTTGGTGGCCTTTAGAATACACCCAGTAGTGTAATGGCACCTCTATTATTTATTAACTCTAACCAAATAGATTCTGTCCTTGACCCCTCCAGGACATCCTTTCTCTCCAGTACTGCAATATTCTCCTTAATCAATACTGCAACCCCCCCCGCCCCCTTTTTTTCCTTCCCTATCTTTCCTGTATCCAGGAATATTTAGTACCCAATCCTGCCCTTTTTTGAGCCTGGTCTCCGTTATCGCCACCACATCATAATCCCATGTGACTATTTGCGTCTGCAGCTCACCGACCTTATTCACCAGGCTTCGTGTGTTTACAACATGCACTGTAAACCTAGCTTAGACCTTCTCGTATTCTCTCTCAGTCTGACCCCACCTATTTCTTGCTCTAGTGCTATCTGTCTCTCCTGATCCTTTGTGCACCTTGTTTCTCCTTTCCATTGCTACATCCTGGTGCCCACCCCCCTGTCAATTAGTTTAAACCCCCCCTCCCCCACAGCACGAGTGAACCTCCCCGTGAGGACATTGGTCCCGGCCCTGTTGAGGTGCAACCTGTCCGGCCTGTACAGGTCCCACCTCCCCCAGAACCGGTCCCAATGCCCCAGGAATCTAAAGCCCTCCCTCCTGCACCATCTCTCCAGACACACATTCATCTGCTCTATCCTCCTATTTCTATACTCACCGACGCGAGGCACTGGGAGTAATCCGGAGATTACTACCTTTGAAGTCCTGCTTATTAATCTCTTTCCTAACTCCTTAAAATCTGCCTGCAGGACCTCATCCCTCTTTCTACCTATGTCATTGGTCCCGTTATGGACCGCGACCTCTGGCTGTTCTCCCCCCCCCCCCCCTCCCCAGAGTGTTCTGTAGCCGCTCGGTGACATCCATGACCCTGGTACCAGGGAGGCAACATACCATCCTGGAATCACATCTGTGGCCGCAGAAACACCTGTCTGCTCCCCTGACTATAGAATCCCCTGTCACTATTGCTCTCCCGATCTTTCTCCACCCCCCTGTACAGTTGAGGTGGTGTGGACTTCGCTCTGGCTGCACTCCCCAGAGGAACCCTCTCCCCCACCAGAATACTGATTAGAGAGCGAAATGCCCCCAGGGGACTCCTGCATGACCGGCCTGGTCCTCCTTTGTCTGATTATGCTCCTGTGGAGCATGTTTTACTGTGTTAAAGGTGCTATATAAATGTAAGTTGTTGTTGTGTATGTTGTGATGTCAGTGTAATACACTATTCCAGATCAACATTGTACCATCCAATGTAACACACTGTTCTAGATCAGTGTTATACCATCCTGTGTAACACACTGTTCTAGATCAGTGTTATACCATCCTGTGTAACACACTGTTCTAGATCAGTGTTATACCATCCGGTGCAACACACTGTTCTAGATCAGTGTTGTACCATCCGGTTTGACACACTGTTCTAGATAAGTGTTATACCATCCTGTGTGACACACTGTTCTAGATCAGTGTTATACCATCCGGTGCACCACACTGTTCTAGATCAGTGTTATACCATCCTCTGTAGCACGCTGTTCTAGATCAGTGTTATACCATCCTGTGTAGCACACTGTTCTAGATCAGTGTTATACCATCCAATGTAGCACACTGTTCTAGATCAGTGTTATACCATCAAGTGCAACACACTGTTCCAGATCAGTGTTATACCATACTGTGTAACACACTGTTCTAGATCAGTGTTACACCATCCGGTGCAACACACTGTTCTAGATCAGTGTTGTACCATCCGGTGTGACACACTGTTCTAGATAAGTGTTATACCATCCTGTGTGACACACTGTTCTAGATCAGTGTTATACCATCCAGTGCAGCACACCGTTCTAGATCAACGTTATACCATCCTCCGCAGCACACGGTTCTAGATCAGTGTTATACCATCCTGTGTAGCACACTGTTCTAGATCAGTGTTATACCATCCAATGTAGCACACTGTTCTAGATCAGTGTTATACCATCAAGTGCAACACACTGTTCCAGATCAGTGTTATACCATACTGTGTAACACACTGTTCTAGATCAGTGTTATACCATCCAGTGCAACACACTGTTCCAGATCAGTGTTTTCCATCCTGTGTGGCACACTGTTCCAGATTAGTGTTATGCCATCCAGTGCAACACACTGTTCTAGATCAGTGTCATGCCATCCAGTGTAACACACTGTTCTAGGTCAGTGTCATGCCATCCAGTGTAACACACTGGTCTAGGTTAGTGCCATGCCCTCCAGTGTAACACACTGTTCTAGATCAGTGTCATACCATCCAGTGTAACACACTGCTCTGGATCAGTGTCAGATCATCCAGTGTGACATGTTAATCTGGATCAAAATGTGAAATGTGACACATTATTCTAAATTAATGTAATATTATCCAGTGTGACATTGTTCGAGAGCAAAGTGTGCCTGTGCTGTAACTCGCAGTTGTACATCAATGCGGTACTGTGCAGTGTAACATCCTGTTCTGGATCAGCATGATACTGTGTCGCATAATGCATTTTTGCACATGAATGTGTTACCATACAGTGTAATGCCCATTCTGGTTCCTTGCGGTACCATGTAGTATAATGCTTCTCTCCTCTTCTATACATGTAATGCAACGACTAATTGCAATGATATGAAGACTGCTTTTAGCAGGATATCAGTGTCTCTTCCTAACGAAATCTTCCATGACATTTCTAAAATATTACAATGTCAGCTGTGTGTTGAAGAGTTGTCTGGAATTGATGCAGGCAGGAACTTGCTCAGTCACAGTACCTGGGCTGACAGATTGCAGGTGAGAGTTGAAACTTCCAGTTGAGTTGAGGAGCTGAGTCTCTGCTCTTCCTTTCCAGGTCTAGTGCTATCTCTGTGGTAAAGATTCTTCGAGTCCTTCGAGTGCTCAGACCTTTGAGAGCCATCAACAGAGCGAAGGGACTGAAGGTGAGTCAGTGTGTGGAGTACACATGTGTGAATACGTGTGTGTACAGTTGTGTGTGTATGTGTATACTTGTGATAGTACAGGCATGTGTGTAAATGTACAGGTGTGTGTGCCTGTATGCGCACACGTGTGTGTGAGTACTGATGCGTGTGTATGTACAAGTGCGTGTGAGTACAAATGCATGTTTGTGTCTACACGTGCATGTACGTGTGTGTGTGTGTGTGTGTTCATTCATCATTCGTGTGCACTGGGGGACAATAATAAAGCAGTTTGCCTGAGGTTTTGCTACTCTTGGGGTTAAGACAGGGATCACCTGAAGGAACGGGCTGCCTCTCTCCCTCTCCCCTCCTCCTCCCTCTCCTCCCTCCCTCCCCTCCCCTCCTCTCCTCTCCTCCCCTCTGCTCCTCTCTCCCGTCCCCTCATCCCCTCCATCCCCCTCTCCCCTCCCCTCCTCAGCTCCCTCCCCCCCTCCCCTCCCCTCTCTCCCCCTCCCCTCCCTCCCCTCCTCTCCTCCCCTTCCACCCCCTCTCCCCTTCCCCTCCCTCCCCCAAGCTCCTCCCCTCTCTCCCCCTCCCCTCTCTCCCCCTCCCCTCTCTCCCCCTCCCCTCCTCCCCTCTCCCCTCCCCCCTCTCTCCTCCTCCCCTCTCTCCTCCTCCCCTCTCTCCTCCTCCCCTCTCTCCTTCTCCCCTCCCTCCCCCTCCCTCCCCTCCTCTCCTCCCCTCCTCTCCTCCCCTTCCACCCCCTCTCCCCTTCCCCTCCCTCCCCCACGCTCCTCCTCTCCTCCACTTCTCCCCTCCCCCCCTCTCTCCCCTCCCCTTCTCCCCTCTATCCTCCTTCATCCCCTCACTCTCACTCCTCTCCCTCTCTGCTCCTCCCTCTCCTCCCCTGCTCTCTCCACTTACCCCGCTCCACGCTCTCGACCCCCTCCCTCTCTCCTCTCCCCCACCCACTCTCCCCCCTCCCTCTCTCCTCTCCCCCACCCACTCTCCCCCCTCCCTCTCTCCTCTCCCCCACCCACTCTCCCCCCTCCCTCTCTCCTCTTCCACACTCCCCCCTCTCTCCTCTCCCCTTCTCCCCCCTCCCTCTCTCCTCTCCCCCTCTTCCCCCTCTCGCCTCTCCCCCCTCTCTCCCCTCCCTCTCTCCTCTCCCCCTCTCCTCCTCTCTCCTCTCCCCCTCACCTCCTCTCTCCTCTCCCCCCTCGCTCCCTCCTCTCCCCCTTTCCCCCCTCTCCCTCCTCTCCCCCTTTCCCCCCTCTCCCCCTCTCCCCATGCTCCCTCCTCTCCCCCCTCTGCCCCTCTCTCCTCTGCCCCCTTTCCCCCTACCTCTCTGCTCTTCCCCCTCTCCCCCTCCCTCTCTCCTCTGCCCCCATTCCCCCTCCCTCTCTCCTCTCCCCCTCCCTCTCTCCCCCTCGCTCTCTCCTCTCCCCCCTTTCCCCCTCCCTCTCTCCTCTCCCTCCTCTCCCCCTCTCTTCTCTCCCTCTCTCTTCTCTCCCTCCTCTCCCCCCTCTCCCTCCTCCCTCTCTCCTCTCCCCCCTCCCTCTCTCCTCTCCTCTCCACCCTCTCCCCCCTCTCCCTCCTCCCCCCCTCTCCCACAGGTTAACAGGGAGCAGGACCACAATTCACAAAAAGTGCGACTGAAGGTGACTTCATGTCCCTGTGTTTAAATGGACAGGTCGAATCTTGTGACCCACAGGAGACGAGGCCCTCGGGCACTGTCTGGGTTTAAATCTCACGGGAGCCCCCCCAATGTGGTTCTGAGGGATGTGGGCTTAACATCTCTTGTTTCAGTATTTCTTCAAAGGAGTTTGAATCAAAGATCTTTGGCTGTTTTTCTCCCAACCTGCAGTCTGAGGCCAATGGAGACTGAGCGAAATCATAGACACTTTGATAAGCTTTTCAATGTCAGAATGGGCCAGTGTGTTTCATGGATCAATCCCAGTGGCTACACAGTCCATTTCTGTTCCCAGCTTTGACCCCCTCTGTACCCATCTTTCCCACAACTCCACGCTTGAATCCCTCCAATCAGGTTTCCGCCCCTGCCACAGGACTGAAACGACCCTTATCAAAGGACCCTTATCATTTTGGAGGGGGAGGGTGAACAGCCAGTTGTCGTGGTGCATATAGGTACCAACGATATAGGTAAAAAACGGGATGAGGTCCTACAAGCTGAATTTCGGGAGTTAGGAGTTAAACTAAAAAGTAGGACCTCAAAGGTAGTAATCTCAGGATTGCTACCAGTGCCACGGGCTAGTCAGAGTAGGAATGACAGGATAGCTAGGATGAATACGTGGCTTGAGAGATGGTGCAAGAGGGAGGGATTCAAATTCCTGGGACATTGGAACCGGTTCTGGGGGAGGTGGGACCAGTACAAATTGGACGGTCTGCATCTGGGCAGGACTGGAACCAATGTCCTAGGGGGAGTGTTTGCTAGTGCTGTTGGGGAGGGTTTAAACTAAAGTGGCAGGGGGATGGGAATCGATGCAGGAAGTCAGTGGGAAGTAAAGTGGTGACAGAAACAAAAGGCAGTAAGGGAGAGTGTACAAAACATGACCGGACAGATGGTCTGAGAAAGCAGGGCAAAGACCAAGGGAAGTCTAGATTAAACTGCATTTATTTCAATGCAAGAAGTCTGATGGGCAAGGCAGATGAACTCAGGGCATGGATGGGTACATGGGACTGGGATGTTATAGCTATTACTGAAACATGGCTAAGGGAGGGGCAGGACTGGCAGCTCAATGTTCCAGGGTACAGATGCTATAGGAAAGATAGAGCAGGAGGTAAGAGAGGAGGGGGAGTTGCGTTCTTGATTAGGGAGAACATCACGGCAGTAGTGAGAGGGGATATATCTGAGGGTTCGCCCACTGAGTCTATATGGGTAGAACTGAAAAATGAGAAGGGAGAGATCACGTTGATAGGATTGTACTACAGACCCCCAAATAGTCAACGGGAAATTGAGGAGCAAATATGTAAGGAGATTACAGACAGCTGCAAGAAAAATAGGGTGGTAATAGTAGGGGACTTTAACTTTCCCAACATTGACTGGGACAGCCATAGCATTAGGGGCTTGGATGGAGAGAAATTTGTTGAGTGTATTCAGGAGGAATTTCTCATTCAGTATGTGGATGGCCCGACTAGAGAGGGGGCAAAACTTGACCTCCTCTTGGGAAATAAGGAAGGGCAGGTGACAGAAGTGTTAGTGAGGGATCACTTTGGGACCAGTGATCATAATTCCATTAGTTTTAAGATAGCTATGGAGAATGATAGGTCTGGCCCAAAAGTTAAAATTCTAAATTGGGGAAAGGCCAATTTTGATGGTATTAGACAGGAACTTTCAGAAGTTGATTGGGAGAGTCTGTTGGCAGGCAAAGGGACGACTGGTAAGTGGGAGGCTTTCAAAAGTGTGTTAACCAGGGTTCAGGGTAAGCACATTCCTTATAAAGTAAAGGGCAAGGCTGGTAGAAGGAGGGAACCTTGGATGACTCGGGAGATTGAGGCCCGAGTCAGAAAGAAGAAGGAGGCATATGACATGCATAGGCAGCTGGGATCAAGTGGATCCCTTGAAGAGTATAGAGATTGCCGGAGTAGAGTTAAGAGAGAAATCAGGAGGGCAAAAAGGGGACATGAGATTGCTTTGGCAGATAAGGCAAAGGTGAATCCAAAGAGCTTCTACAAATACATAAAGGGCAAAAGGGTAACTAGGGAGAGAGTAGGGCCTCTGAAGGATCAACAAGGTCATCTATGTGCGGAACCACAAGAGATGGGTGAGATCCTAAATGAATATTTCGCATCGGTATTTACGGTTGAGAAAGGCATGGATGTTAGGGAACTTGGGGAAATAAATAGTGATGTCTTGAGGAGTGTACATATTACAGAGAGGGAGGTGCTGGAAGTCTTAACGCGCATCAAGGTAGATAAATCTCCGGGACCTGATGAAATGTATCCCAGGACGTTATGGGAGGTTAGGGAGGAAATTGCGGGTCCCCTAGCAGAGATATTTGAATCATCCACCACTACAGGTGAGGTGCCTGAAGATTGGAGGGTAGCAAATGTTGTGCCTTTGTTTAAGAAGGGCGGCAGGGAAAATCCTGGGAACTACAGACCAGTGAGCCTGACATCTGTAGTGGGTAAGTTGTTAGAGGGTATTCTGAGGGACAGGATCTACAGGCATTTGGAGAGGCAGGGACTGATTAGGAACAGTCAGCATGGTTTTGTGAGAGGAAAATCATGTCTCACGAATTTGATTGAGTTTTTTGAAGGGGTAACCAAGAAGATAGATGAAGGCTCTGCAGTAGACGTGGTCTACATGGACTTTAGCAAAGCCTTTGACAAGGTGCCGCATGGTAGGTTGTTACATAAGGTTAAATCTCACGGGATCCAAGGTGAGGTAGCCAATTGGATACAACATTGGCTTGACGACAGAAGACAGAGGGTGGGTGTGGAGGGTTGTTTTTCAAATTGGAGGCCTGTGACCAGCGGTGTGCCTCAGGGATCGGTGCTGGGTCCGCTGTTATTTGTTATTTATATTAATGATTTGGATGAGAATTTAGGAGGCATGGTTAGTAAGTTTGCAGATGACACCAAGATTGGTGGCGTTGTGGACAGTGAAGAAGGTTATCTAGGATTGCAACGGGATCTTGATAAATTGGGCCAGTGGGCCGATGAATGGCAGATGGAGTTTAATTTAGATAAATGTGAGGTGATGCATTTTGGGAGATCGAATCGGGCCAGGACCTACTCCGTTAATGGTAGGGCGTTGGGGAGAGTTATAGAACAAAGAGATCTAGGAGTACAGGTTCATAGCTCCTTGAAAGTGGAGTCGCAGGTAGATAGGGTGGTGAAGAAGGCATTCAGCTTGCTTGGTTTCATTGGTCAGAACATTGAATACAGGAGTTGGGATGTCTTGTTGAAGTTGTACAAGACATTGGTAAGGTCACATTTGGAATACTGTGTACAGTTCTGGTCACCCTATTATAGAAAGGATATTATTAAACTAGAAAGAGTGCAGAAAAGATTTACTAGGATGCTGCCTGGACTTGATGGTTTGACTTATAGGGAGAGGTTAGATCGACTGGGACTTTTTTCCCTGGAGAGTAGGAGGTTAAGGGGTGATCTTATACAAGTCTATAAAATAATGAGGGGCATAGATAAGGTAGATAGTCAAAATCTTTTCCCAAAGGTTGGGGAGTCTATAACGAGGGGACATAGATTTAAGGTGAGAGGGGAGAGATACAAAAGGGTCCAGAGGGGCAATTTTTTCACTCAAAGGGTGGTGAGTGTCTGGAACGAGCTGCCAGAGGCAGTCGTCGAGGCGGGTACAATTTTGTCTTTTAAAAAGCATTTGGACAGTTACATGGGTAAGATGGGTATAGAGGGATATGGGCCAAGTGCAGGCAATTGGGACTAGCTTAGTGGTATAAACTGGGCGACATGGACATGTTGGGCCGAAGGGCCTGTTTCCATGTTGTAAACTTCTATGATTCTATGATTCTATAAAGTCACAAATGACATCCTGTGTGACTGTGACCGTGGTAAACTATCCCTCCTCATCCTTCTCCACCTGTCTGCAGCCATTGACACATTGACCACACCGTCCTCCTCCAACACCTCTCCTCCGTCGTCCAGCTGGGTGGGACTGACCTCGCCTGCTTCCATTCCTATCTATCCAGTCATAGCCAGAGAATCTCCTGCAAAGGCTTCTCTTCCCGCTCCTGCACAGTTACCTCTGGAGTCCCCCGAGGATCAATCCTTGGCCCCCCTCCCATTTCTCATCTACAAGCTGCCCCTCGGCGACATCATCCGAAAACATAACATCAGGTTCCACATGTCACTGATGACACCCAGCTCTACCTCATCACCACCTCCCTCGACCCCTCCACTGCCTCTCATTTGTCACACTGCTTGTCTGACATCCAATACTGGATGAGCAAAAATTTCCTCCAACTAAATATTGGGAAGACCGAAGCCATTGTCTTCAGTCCCTGCCACAAACTCCGTTCCCTATCCACCAACTCCATCTCTTCCCCCTGGCCACTGTCTGAACCAGACCCTTCACAACCTTGACGTCGTATTTGACTCTGAGATGAGCTTCTGACCACATATCCGCTCCATCACCGAGACCGCCTACTTCCACCTCCGTAATATCGCCCGTCTCCGCCCCTGCCTCAGCTCATCTGCTGCTGAAACCCTTGTTCATGCTTTTATTACCTCCAGACTCAACTATTCCAATGGTCTCCTGGCCGGCCTCCCATCTTCCACCCTGCATAAACTTGAACATAAGAACATCAGAAATAGGAGCAGGAGTAGGCCATACGGCCCCTCGAGCCTGCTCTGCCATTCATTCAGATCATGGCTGATCTTCGACCTCAACTCCACTTTCCCGCCCGATCCCCATATCCCTTGATTCCCTTAGTGTCCAATAATCTATCGATCTCAGCCTTGAATATACTCAATGACTCAGCATCCACAGCCCTCTGGGGTAGAGAATTCCAAAGATTCACAACCCCCAGAGTGAAGAAATTCCTCCTCATCTCAGTTCTAAATGGCCAACCCTTATCCTGAGACAATGCCCTCTAGTTCTAGACTCTCCAACCAGGGGAAACAATCTCTCAGCATCGACCCTATCAAGCCCTCTCATAATCTTATATGTTTTAATGAGATCACCTCTCATTCTTCTAAACTCCAGAGAATATAGGCCCATCCTACAAAATCTCTCCTCATAGGACAACCCTTTCATCCCAGGAATCAATCTAGTGAATCTTCATTGCACCGCCTCTAAGACAAGTATATCCTTCCTTAGGTAAAGAGACAAAACTGTACGCAGTGCTCCAGGTGAGGTCTCACCAATACCCTGTACAATTGCAACAAGACTTCCTTACCCTTGTACTCCAACCCCCTTGCAATAAAGGCCAACATACTATTTGCCTTCCTAATTGCCTGCTGTACCTGCACATTAACTTTCTGTGTTTCTTGTACAAGGACACTCAAATCCCTCTGAACACCAACATTTAATAGTTTCTCACCATTTAAAAAATATTCTGTTTTTCAATTCTTCCTACCAAAGTGAATAACCTCACATTCCCCACATTCCACTCCATCTGCCACCTTCTTGCCCACTCACTTAACCTGTCTATATCCCTTTGCAGACTCTTTGTGTCCTCCTCACAGCTTACTTTCCCACCTAGCTTTGTATCGTCAGCAAGCTTGGATACATTACACTCGGTCCCTTCATCTAAGTCATTAATATAGATTGTAAATAGCTGAGGCCCAAGCACTGATCCTTGCGGCACCCCACTAGTTACAGCCTGACAACCTGAGAATGACCCTTTATCCCTACTCTCTGTTTTTCTGTCCGTTAACCAATCCTCAATCCGTGCTAATATATTACCCCAACCTCATGAGCCCTTACCTTGTGTAACAACCTTTCATGTGGCACCTTATCGAATGCCTTTTGAAAATCCAAATATACTACATCCACTGGTTCCCCTTTATCTACCCTGCTAGTTACAACCTCAAAAACTCTAATAGATTTGTACACACAATTTCCCTTTCATAAAAGCATGTTGACTCTGCCTAATCATATTATGGTTTTCTAAGTGCCCTGTTACCAGGTCCTTAATAATGGATTCCAGCATTTTCCCGACGACAAAAGAAATTAAGGATAGAATTAGATCCAAAGAGGAGTCATATAAAGTTGCCAGAAGAAGTAGCAAGCCTGAGGATTGGAAGCAGTTTAGAATTCAGCAAAAAGGGACCAAGAGATTGATTAATCTGCATCCCAGAGTACTAAAAGAGGTAGCCATGGAGATAGTGGATGCATTAGTGTCATCTTCCAAAATTCTATAGATTATGGAACAGTTCCTGCAGATTGGAGGGTGGCAAATGTAACCCCACTATTTAAAAAAGGAGGGAGAGAGAAAACAGGGAACTGCAGACCGGTTAGCCTAACATCAGTAGTAGGGAAAATGCTAGAGTTTATTATAAAGGATGTGATAACAGGACACTTAGAAAATATCAATGGGATTAGACAAAGTCAACATGGATTTATGAAAGGGAAATCGTGTTTGACAAACCTACTGGAGTTTTTTTGAGGATGTAACTGGTAGAATAGATAAGGGAGAACCAGAGGATGTGGTTTATTTGGATTTTCAGAAGGCCTTTGATAAAGTCCCACATAAGAGGTTTGTGTGCAAAATTAAAGCATGTGGGATTGGTGGCAATATACTGGCATGGATTGAAATAACAGACAGGAAACAGTAGGAATAAATGAGTCTTTTTCGGGGTGGCAGGCAGTGACTAGTGGGGTACCGCAGGGATCAGTGCTTGGGCCCCAGCTATTCACAATATATATCAATGATTTGGATGAAGGAACCAAATGTAATATTTCCAAGTTTGCTGACGACACAAAACTAGGTGGGATCGTGAGTTGTGAGGAGGATGCAAAGAGGCTTCAAGGCGATTTAGACAAGTTGAGTGAGTGGGCAAATACATGGTAGATGCAGTATAACGTGGATAAATGTGAAGTTATCCACTTCGGAAGGAAAAACAGAAAGGCAGAGTATTATTTAAATGGTGATAGATTGGAAAATCTAGGGGTACCGTAGCATAGTGGTTATGTTACTGGACTAGTAATCCAGAGGCCTGGACAAATAATCCGGAGTCATGAGTTCAAATCCCGCCACGTGCAGCTGGGGAATTTAAATTCAATTAATTAAATAAAATCTAGAATTAAAATACGAGTATCAGTAATGGTGGCTATGAAACTACCCGATTGTCGTAAAAACGCATCTGGTTCACTGATGTCCTTTAGGGAATGAAACCTGCCGTCCTTACCCGGTCTGGCCGATATGTGACTCCAGACCCACAGCAATGTGGTTGATTCTTAATTGCCCTCTGAAATGGCCTAGCAAGCCACTCAGTTGTAAAATCTCGCTAAAAAAAGTCACAATAAAAATAAAACCGGACGGACCACCTGGCATCGGACACGACAAAGGCCTCCTCACTAACATCTGGGGACTTGTGCCAAAATTGGGAGAGCTGTCCCACAGACTAGTCAAGCAACAGCCTGACATCGCCACACTCACAGAATCATACCTTTCAGCCAACGTCCCAGACTCTTCCATCACCATCCCTGGGTATGTCCTGTCCCACTGGCAGGACAGACCTACCAGAGGTGGTGGTACAGTGATATACAGTCAGGAGGAGTGGCCCTGGGAGTCCTCAACATTGACTCTGGACCCCATGAAATGTCAAACATGGGGAAGGAAACCTCCTGCTGATTACCACCTACCGCCCTCCCTCAGCTGATGAATCAGTCCTCCTCCATGTTGAGCACCACTTGGAGGAAGCACTGAGGGTAGCAAGGGCACAGAATGTACTCTGGGTGGGGGACTTCAATGTCCATCACCAAGAGTGGCTCGGTAGCACCACTACTGACCGAGCTGGCCGAGTCCTGAAGGACAAAGCTGCTGGACTGGGCCTGCGGCAGGTGGTGAGCGAACCAACAGGAGGGAAAAACTTACTTGACCTCGTCCTCACCAATGTACCTGTCGCAGATGCATCTGTCCATGACAGTATTGGTAGGAGTGACCACCGCACAGTCCTTGTGGAGATGAAACCCCATCTTAGCACTGAGGACACCATCCAACGTGTTGTGTGGCACTACCACCGTGCTAAATGGGATAGATTCAGAACAGATCTAGCAGCTCAAAACTGGGCATCCATGAGGCGCTGTGGGCCATCAGCAGCAGCAGAATTGTATTCCAGCACAATCTGTAACCTCATGGCCCGGCATATTCCTCACTCTACCATTACCAACAATCCAGGGGATCAACCCTGGTTCAATAAGCAGCGTAGAAGAGCATGCCAGGAGCAGCACCAGGCGTACCTAAAAATGAGGTGCCAACCTGGTGAAACTACAACTCAGGACTACATGCATGCTAAACAGCGGAAGCAACATGCTATGGACAGAGCTAAGCAATTCCACAACCAACGGATCAGATCAAAGCTCTGCAGTCCTGCCACATCCAGTCGTGAATGGTGGTGGACAATTAAACAACTAACGGGAGGAGGAGGCTCTGTAAACATCCCCATCCTCAACGATGGCGGAATCCAGCACGTGAGTGCAAAAGACAAGGCTGAAGCGTTTGCAGCCATCTTCAGCCATAAGTGCCGAGTGGATGATCCATCTCAGCCTCCTCCCGATATCCCCACCATCACAGAAGCCAGTCTTCAGCCAATTCGATTCACTCCACGTGATATCAAGAAACGGCTGAGTGCACTGGATACAGCAAAGGCTATGGGCCCCGACCACATCCCGGCTGTAGTGCTGAAGACTTGTGCTCCAGAACTAGCCGCGCCTCTGGCCAAGCTGTTCCAGTACAGCTACAGCACTGGCATCCACCCGACAATGCGGAAAATTGCCCAGGTATGTCCTGTCCACAAAAAGCAGGACAAATCCAATCCGGCCAATTACCGCCCCATCAGTCTACTCTCAATCATCAGCAAAGTGATGGAAGGTGTCGTCGACAGTGCTATCAAGCGGCACTTACTCACCAATAACCTGCTCACCGATGCTCAGTTTGGGTTCCGCCAGGACCACTCGGCTCCAGGCCTCATTACAGCCTTGGTCCAAACATGGACAAAAGAGCTGAATTCCAGAGGTGAGTTGAGAGTGACTGCCCTTGACATCAAGGCAGCATTTGACCGAGTGTGGCACCAAGGAGCCCTAGTAAAATTGAAGTCAATGGGAATCAGGAGGAAAACTCTCCAGTGGCTGGAGTCATACCTAGCACAAAGGAAGATGGTAGTGGTTGTTGGTGGCCAATCATCTCAGCCCCAGGACATTGCTGCAGGAGTTTCTCAAGGCAGTGTCCTCGGCCCAACCATCTTCATCTGCTTCATCAATGATCTTCCCTCTATCATAAGGTCAGAAATGGGGATGTTCGCTGATGATTGCACAGTGTTCAGTTCCATTCGCAACCCCTCAGATAATGAAGCAGTCCGAGCCCGCATGCAGTAAGACCTGTATAACATCCAGGCTTGTGCTGATAAGTGGCAAGTAACATTCGCGCCAGACAAGTGCCAGGCAATGACCATCTCCAACAAGAGAGAGTCTAACTACCTCCCCTTGACATTCAACGGCATTACCATCACCAAATCCCTCACCATCAACATCCTGGGGGTCACCATTGACCAGAAACTTAACTGGACCAGCCATATAAATACTGTGGCTACAAGAGCAGGTCAGAGGCTGGGTATTCTGCGGCGAGTGACTCACCTTCTGACTCCCCAAAGCCTTTCCACCATCTACAAGGCACAAGTCAGGAGTGTGATGGAATACTCTCCACTTGCCTGTATGAGTGCTGCTCCAACAACACTCAAGAAGCTCGACACCATCCAGGACAAAGCAGCCCACTTGATTGGCACCCCATCCACCACCTTAAACATTCACTCCCTTCACCACCGGCGCACAGTGTCTGCAGTGTGTACCATCCACAGGATGCACTGCAGCAACTCGCCAAGGCTTCTTCGACTGCACCTCTACCACCTCGAAGGACAAGGGTAGCAGGCACAATGGAACAACACCACCTGCACGTTCCCCTCCAAGTCACACGCCATCCCGACTTGGAAATATATCACCGTTCCTTCATCGTCGCTGGGTCAAAACCATGGAACTCCCTTCCTAACAGCACTGTGGGAGAACCGTCACCACACAGACTGCAGTGGTTCAAGAAAGCGGCTCACCACCACCTTCTCGAGGGCAATTAGGGATGGGCAATAAATGCTGGCCTCGCCAGCGACACCCACATCCCATGAACAAATAAAAAAAAATGTTGCTGTACAAAGGGACCTGGGTGTCCTTGTACACCAGTCACTGAAAGCAAACATGCAGGTGCAGCAAGCAGTTGGGAAGGCAAATGGTATGTTGGCCTTCATTGCAAGAGGATTTGAGTACAGGAGCAAGGATGTCTTACTGCAGTTATACAGGGCCTTGGTGAGACCACACCTGAAGTATTGTGTGCAGTTTTGGTCTCCTTATCTAAGAAAGGATATACTAACCATAGAGGGAGTGCAACGAAGGTTGACCAGACTGATTCCTGGGATGGCAGGACTGTCGTATGAGGAGAGATTGGGTCGACTCGGCCTATATTCACTCGAATTTAGGAGAATGAGAAGGGATCTCATTGAAACGTAAAATTTCTGACAGGGCTCGACAGACTGGATGTTTCCCCTGGCTGGGGTGTCCAGAACAAGGGCTCACAGTCTCAGGATATGGAGTAGGACATTTGGAACTGAGATAGAGGATCAGCCATGATCACATTGAATGGCGGAGCAGGCTCGAAGGGCCGAATGGCCTACTCCTGCTCCTATTTTCTATGTTTCTATGTCTGATGTTAGGCTAACTGGCCTGTAATTCCCTGTTTTCTCTCTCTCTCCTTTCTTGAATAGCGGTATTACATTTGTTACCTTCCAATCCACGAGGACCGTTCTAGAATCTAGGGAATTCTGGAAGATCACAACCAATGCATCCACTGTCTCTGCAGCCACCTCTTTTAGAACCTTCGGATGTGGGCCATCAGGTCCAGGGGATTTGTCGGCTTTTAGTCCCATTAGTTTCTCCAGTAATTTTCTTTACTAATCTTAATTACTTTAAGTGCCTCACTCTCATTTACCCCTTTGTTCCCCACTATTTCTGGTATTTTTTTGTGTCTTCTACTGTGAAGACAGATACAAAATATTTGTTTTTAACGTCTCTGCTATTTCCTGATTCCCCATTATAATTTCTCCTGTCTCTGCCTCTAAGGGACCCACATTTACTTTCGCTAATCTCTTCCTTTTTTTTATTTGTAGAAGCTCTTACAATCTGTTTTTATATTTCTTGCTAGTTTGCTCTCATTCTATTTTCTCTCTTTTAATCAATTTTTTGGTCGTCCTTTGCCGGTTTCTAAAACCCTCCCAATCCTCAGGCTTACTATTATTCTTCACAACATTATAGGCCTCTTCGTTTCATCTAATACTGGTTAGCCACGGTTGGATCACTTTTCCCGTGGAATTTTTATCCCTCAAGGGAACTTTTATTCGTTGAGAATTATGAATTATTTGTTTAAATGTTTGCCATTGCTTATCCACCATCATATCTTTTAATATATTTAGTTCCCAACCTTGGTCACCCTGCAACCAAGTATCAGTAATGTTTACTAGATCAAACCCATTTATCTCTATTTGTGCCATTAATTCAATTGTCTTGTTACGAATGCTTCGTGCATTCAGAAAAAGTGCCCTTAATTTTAACATTTTACTATTTTTCCTTGATTTGACCTTATTCACTGTTGCACTATTACCGTTAAACTCTCTGTCCTTTCCTGTCACACTCTGCTTACCTTTACCCAAATCGCTACTCTGCTCTACAGCCTTGACTTTTCTTTTTAGACCTATAAACGTACCCTTTCCTGAACCCTCCCCTCTTATTAGTTTAAAGCCCTATCTACCGCCCTAGTTATTCGATTCGTCAGGACACTGGTCCCAGCCCGATTTAAGTGGAGCCCATCCCAACGGAACAGCTCCCTCTTTCCCCAGAACTGATGCCAGTGCCCCATGAATTGAAAGCCCTGCTTCCCACACCACTCTTTCAGCCACACATTTAACCATCTAATCCTGTTTGTCCCTATGCCAATTTGCACGTGGCTCAGGTAGTAATCCAGAGATTATTACCTTTGAAATTCTGCTTTTTAATTTAGACCCGAACTCCTCAAACTCTCTCAGCAGAACCTCATTCCTAGTTCTACCCATGTCATTGGTTCCTACATGGACCACGACAACTGGATCCTCCCCCTCATGCTCCAAGTTCTTCTCCAGCCACAAGGAGATGTCCTTAACCCTGGCACCAGGCAGGCAACACAGCTTTCGGGACTCCCAGTCACGGCTGCAGAGAACAGTATCTATCCCCCTGACTATACTATCCACCAACACTGACACATTCCTTTTCGCTCCCCCCACGGTACCGTGGTCAGTTTGCCCATCCTTCCTGCAATCTTTGTTCTTATCCACGCAGGTAGCAAGTACCTCGTACCTGTTGGACAAGGGCAAAGGCTGAGGCTCCTCCACCACTGCATCCGGGGTCCCCTTACCTGCCTGACTCTCAGTCACAACCTCCTGTCCCTCACCACTAACCAAATCTAAACCACTACCTAACCTAAGGGGTGTGACTGCCTCCTGTCTCAAAGTGTTCAGGTAACTCTCCCCCTCCCTGATGCATCGCAATGTCTGCAGCTCGGGCTCAAAAACTCTGAGCCGAAGTTCCTCAGGTTGCAGACACTTATTGCCTGGGATCTCGCTGCTCTCCACAAACTCCCACATGCTGCTGTAACGGCACCACCTGAACTGCCATCTGGATCTAACCTTGTTTTATTTATTCAATTAGTTAACATTTTCATTCACTCGATATTTTTAGTTTTATTAACGAGTTTAAGTTGATTTATTAAAGTAATAGTTAGAGTTTCCCAGCTCTTAGCTCAGAGAGTAAATAAAAACGCTCATCCTCAGCAACCAATCACCTACCTGCTGTCCTGTGATGTCACTCCTTGATTATTTCTCCGCTGCTCCTTTTAAGCTCATCCAAAACACTGCTGACCCCCGACCCCTAACCCCAACCCGACCCCTAACCCCAACCCCAATGCAGCTGCCCCCCGACCCCCAACCCGAACCCGAACCCTAACCCTAACCCTAACCCTAACCCTAACCCTAATGCAGCTGCCCCCCGACCTCTAACCCCAACCCGAACCCTAACCCTAACCCTAATGCAGCTGCCCCCGACCCCTAACCCTAACCCTAACCCTAACCCTAATGCAGCTGCCCCCCGACCTCTAACCCGAACCCTCACCCTAACCCGAATGCAGCTGCCCCCCGACCTCTAACCCGAACCCGAACCCTTACCCTAACTCACACCAGGTCCCGTTCACCCATCACCCCCTGAACCCTAACTCACACCAGGTCCCGTTCACCCATCACCCCCCTGAACCCTAACTCACACCAGGTCCCGTTCACCCATCGCCCCCCTGAACCCTAACTCACACCAGGTCCCGTTCACCCATCACCCCCCGAACCCTAACTCACACCAGGTCCCGTTCACCCAGCACCCCCCGAACCCTAACTCACACCAGGTCCCGTTCACCCATCACCCCCCGAACCCTAACTCACACCAGGTCCCGTTCACCCAGCACCCCCCGAACCCTAACTCACACCAGGTCCCGTTCACCCATCGCCCCATTTGCTCGCTGACCTACATTGGCTCCTCGTCTGGGAACATCTTGATTTTAAAATTCTCATCCTTGTTTTCAAATCCCTCCATGGTCTCACCCCCTCCCTATCTCTGTAACCTCCTCCAGTCCTACAACCCTCCAAGATCTCTGCGCTCCTCCAATTCTGGCCTCTTGGCATCCCTGATTTTAATCACTCCACCATTGACGGCCGTGCCTTCATCTGCCTAGGCCCTAAGCTCTGGAATTCCCTCCTCTAAACCTCTCCTCCTCTCTACCTCTCTCCTCCTTTAAGACGCTCCCTAAAACCTACCTCTTGACCAAACTTTTGGTCACCTGTCCTAATATCTCCTTATGTGGCTCGGTGTTAACATTTTGTTTGATGAACGAAGCGCCTTGGGACGATTTACCACATTAAAGGTGGTATATAAATGCAAATCGCTGTTGTTGTTTGATCCCAGTTCCTGTCCGTACCCAGGTTTGACCCAGAGAGAGGGAGACACGGACAAGCGTAAACACACGCACAGTCGCAGAGACACACGCACACGCACAGTCACAGAGACGCACACACATGCACATGCATAGTCACAGAGACACACGCACATGCACAGTCACAGAGAGACACACACGCACATGCACAGTCACAGAGACACGCACACACGCACATGCATAGCCACAGAGACACACGCACATGCACAGTCACAGAGAGACACACACGCATATGCACAGTCACAGAGAGATGCACATTCACAGAGACGCACACGCACGCACATGCATAGTCACAGAGACACACGCACATGCACAGTCACAGAGCGACACACATGCACATGCACAGTCACAGAGACACACACGCACACGCACAGTCACAGAGAGACACACGCACATGCACAGTCACAGAGACGCACACACACGCACATGCATAGTCACAGAGACGCACAGTCACAGAGACACACGCACATGCACAGTCACAGAGCGACACACATGCACATGCACAGTCACAGAGACACACACGCACACGCACAGTCACAGAGAGACACACGCACATGCACAGTCACAGAGACGCACACACACGCACATGCATAGTCACAGAGACGCACACACACATGCACAGTCACAGAGAGACGCACATGCACAGTCACAGAGAGATGCACATGCACAGTCACAGACAAGCACACGCACACGCACAGTCACAGAAACGCACATGCACAGTCACAGACACGCGCACACACACACACACACATGCACAGTCACAGAGACACATACACGCATATGCACAGTCACAGAGACACACACAAGCACATGCACAGTCATGGAGACACACAGTCACAGAGACACGCACAGTCCCAGAGACATGCACACACACAGTCACAGACAAGCACAGTCACAGACACGCGCACACACACACACACACACACACACACACAGAGTCACAGAGACGCACACACACAAGCACAAGCATTCACAGAGACACAGGCGCACACAGTCACAGAGACACACACACACGCACAGTCACAGACACAAACATGCACACGCACAGTCACACACTCACAGTCACAGAGACACACACGCACATGCACAGTCAGAGACACACGCACAGTCACAGAGATACACATACACGCACAGTCACAGAGACACACACGCACATGCACAGTCACAGAGATACACGTGCACATACACACACACATGCTCATGCACAGACACAGGGACACGCACAGACACAGAGGCACACACACATGCTCATGCACAGACACAGAGACACGCACAGACACAGAGGCACACATGCATTCACAGAGACACACCCACAGTCACACAGAGACATGCACAGTTACAGAGACACGCACAGTCACAGAGAGATACGCACAGTCACAGAGAGACACACACGCACAGTCACAGAGAAACCAGACACACACACAACCCCATCCAGTCCCATTCCTGAGGGAAGGAGTAAGTATAAAAACAGTGTATTTTTGGCCCAGAACAGCATGATTTTTGTCTGCAGGATGTGGCCAATACAGGAAAATCATCCTGGATGTGTTTCCCCTCCGCCCCCACACTATGTAGAGCTTAGTTTTTCCCCCTCCCCCCACCACACACACTCGGCCTGTCCTGAACTGCCTTTTTTAAAACGTTGACTTGTGAGTGAGTTGTCCAGCCTGAATTGTGATGCCCTCCCTAGTAGCAGTGCCGATATCTGACCTGTCCCATTGCCTCTTTTTTAGCATGTTGTACAGTGCGTGTTCGTGGCGATCAAGACCATTGGGAACATCGTGATTGTCACCACCCTCCTACAGTTCATGTTCGCCTGTATTGGTGTCCAGCTCTTCAAGGTAAGTGGCTAGCTGGAGAACTCGGTCAGACTGACAGTGAGCAGGCCAGGAATGGGCAGTGGAGCAAAAAATACAACCTCCCCTCCCGCTCCATGGGCGCAGAATAAAGGGGGAGATGTCACGGGTCCTGTGCTGGGCTGGAGCAGATGAACCCAGGAGAGCGAGAACAGGAAAGTGGGACAGGAGCCAAGTGCAAGCTCAGGAGCCTGTCTGATTTTCTGCTTCTGATCAGACCGGGCTTTAGGGGTCTTCCCTCTCCTGCCTGATTTTCCTGTATTGGCTGCATCCAGGCAATCAAATCCACCTAGGGCAGGGTTGGGAAATCAGCTCCAAGGATCATCGCTCAGCAATGAGGGCTGAGGAATTATTACTGAATCATTGGGCGGAGCAACTATTACTGGGATGTAGGGTGAGCAATTATTACTGGGCTGCAGAACTGAGTAATTATTCCTGCTCAGTTGGGTTGAGTGATTATTACTGGAACATGTAGCCAAGGAGTTATTACTGAGTCATCTGGCTGAGAAATTATTACTGGGACATCTGGCTGAGAAATTATCACTAGGACATCTGGCTGAGAAATTATTACTGGGACATCTGGCTGAGAAATTATCACTGGGACATCTGGCTCATAAATTATCACTGGGACATCTGGCTGAGAAATTATTACTGGGACATCTGGTTGAGAAATTATTACTGGGACATCTGGCTGAGGAATTATTACTGGGCAATACAGCTGAGAAATTATTACTGGGCCATAATATCATAGTATCTTGGTAGGTACAGCACAGGAGGAGGCCATGCAACCCATTGTGCCTGTGCTGGCTCCTTTAAAGAACTATCCAATTAGTCCCATTAGCTCTTTCCCCATAGCCCTGTACATTTTTTCCCTTCAAGTATTTATCCAATTCCAACCATCTGGCTGAGGAATTATTACTGGGACCTGTGGTTGAAGAATTATTACTGGGACCAGTGGTTGAAGAATAATTACTGGGTCTTGTGGTTGAAGAATTATTACTGGGACCTGTGGTTGAAGAATTATTGCTGGGTCTTGTGGTTGAAGAATTATTGCTGGGTCTTGTGGTTGAAGAATTATTGCTGGGTCTTGTTGAATCATTGCTGGGACCTGTGGTTGAAGAATTATTACTGGGACCAGTGGTTGAAGAATTATTACTGGGATCTGTGACTGAGGAATTATTACTGGGATCTGTGACTGAGGAATTATTGCTGGGACTTGTGGCTGAGGAATTATTACTGGGAGGGAGGCTGAGGAATTGTTACTAGGATATGGGTTTAGAATGTCAAACTGGAGTACTGCTGGTGTTGCTAGTGTCCTGTGCTGTATAGAGAGGGGTTCTACAACTGAGGGATGTCCTCGAGTACTGACACCTGCTGTAAAATCTCTCTGTGTTGTTGCTCGTCTCTCTGGTACTAATTTATCATCTTCTTCAATTCAGGGAAAGTTTTACAGCTGCACTGACCCCTCCAAAATGACAGAGGAGGACTGCAAGTAAGTGTGAGTGGGTCATGAGTTGGCTCTGCTGATGCAGTGAATGGTACAGCTGGGGACTGGGTGCTGGAGAAGACACTGAGGTCATCAGGAGACTAAGAGCCAAGGCCTGAGGTTAAGGGCAGAAGCTGGGCTTGAAGTTCTAGGAATCAGTTATCATAGAATGATACTGCACAGAAGGAGGCCATTCTGCCCATCGTGCCTGTGTCGGCTCTTCAAAAGAGCTATACAGTTAGTCCCACTCTTTCCCCAGAGCCCTGCAGATTTTTCCTCTTCAAGTTTTTATCCAATTCCCTTTTGAAAGTTATTATTGAATCTGCTTCCACCACCCTTTCAGGCAGTGAATTCCAGATCATAACAACTCGCTGTGGAAAAACATTTCTCCTCATCTCACCTCTGGTTCTTTTGCCGATTATCTTAAATCTGTGTCCTCTGGTTACCGACCCTCCTGCCACTGGAAACAGTTTCTCCTTATTTACTCAATCAAAACTGTTCGTGATTTTGAACACCTCATTCAAATCTCCTCTTAACCTTCTCTGTTCCAAGGAGAACAACCCCAGCTTCTCCAGTCTATCCACGTAACTGAAGTCCCTCATCCCTGGAATCATTCCAGTAAATCTTCTCTGCACCATCTGTAAGGCCTTGACATCTTTACTTAAGTGTGGGGCCCAGAATTGGACACACTACTCCAGCTGAGGCCGAACCAGTGAATTATAAAGGTTAAGTGTAACTTCCTTGCTTTTGTACACTGTGCGGGGAACTTTAATCCTTGAGAACAGGTGGGAAGTAAAAATTGCAGAAATTTGAAGAACGACCACAACCAGGGCCCAAGGTGCCGAGTTGCGGGTTTAACGGAGGGGCATTTGGCTGCGTGTGAGTAACCTGAATGTGAGGCGGGTCGATCGTTAGGAATGGTGGATTGGTAATTATCGCAGTCGTTCAATTGATAGAGGTTAATGAGGCGATTTTGAATTGAATTGAACAGGCACTTGAATTTAACGTGTCCAGCACAGGTTTCCCGGGGCTCAGGAAACTCGCCAGAGAAAAGGAGGCGAGATTGAGCTGCAGTTCATGAGGGTCTTTAACGTTGTGATTGCTCGATGTGGATAAAAGCTCAGTGCTTACAGCTGGTGTCTCAGTTCCCTCTGGAAAATGTTTGGCAGAGAGTTCTTGTGTTCATACAGCTTTTTCAGAACTTTGGAGCCTTTCAAACGGACAAGATCAAGATTGGTTGGGGGGGGGATGCAATGGGTGTATTCAATAGGAATCAGAGGTGGAAGACAGTCACCATCCATTGCAGCCATCTCATGCAGTGTTGGGATCTGCAGGAGCACAGGACAGAGGGGCAGAACACAGATCTGGAAAACAGCAGAGGGGGGACCAACGGAGGGGCTGATGTCGCAGGGGGTACTGCCCACATGAGAGGGTCTACAGACAGAGGCTGAGCTTCCTGGACCTCTCTGAGGAGCAGTGCCTGCGCAGGCTGAGATTGAATCGGCAGGTGGTCGCTGATATCTGCAGGATCCTTCAGGAAGAGCTGCACCCAGCTGGGCTCATTGGCCACGCATTACCCGTCGCAGTTAAAATCACCACTGCCCTCAATTTCTTTGCCTCTGGGCACCACCACTGAAATCTCCAGGGTGTGTCAGTCGTCTGCACTAAGTGTACAAGGCAGGTGACGGATGGGTTGTTTGTCAGGGCATCCGATTATGCCAACTTCACCCGCCACAACATATGTCAGAATGAGTGGGCAGTGGGTTCGCCTCTCTGGCTGGCTTCCCACGTGTGCAGGGCACAATCGATTCCACACACTTGGCAATCTGAGGACCCCCGCATGAGGAAGGAGTCTTCATAAACCGAGAGGGCTATCACTCCATCAATGTCCAGCTGGTGTGTGACCACAGGAAGAGATTTCTACAGGCCTGCACCAGATTCCCTGGCAGCTGTTATGATGTGTTCATTCTGTGCCAGTCCAACATTCCCGACCTCTTGCAAACAGGAAAACAGGAGACAGACTTAAGGACTGGCTCATCGGAGACAAGGGATAGCCCCTGCAAACATAGCTCATGACACCTGTGGGGAACCCCACCAACGAGGCACAAGAGCGATACAACCAGAGCCACATGATCACCAGGTGTGTCACTGGACAAGCCATCGGCATGTTGAAGATGCACTTCAGATGCTTGGATAGGTCTGGAGGCGCCCTTCAGTACTCGCCAGCGAGGGTCTCCACAATCGTCATGGTGTGCTCTGTCCATTGCGCAGCAGAGAGGGTTACAGGCGGAGGAGGACAAAAGCACTTGTCAATCATCCTCTGTTGGCGATAACATTGAAGAAGAGGAGGAGGATGAGGAGAATGAGGAACATGAAGATGGGGCACCCATCGCCAGACCAGTCATGCACATTACTGCCCTCTCCTCTCACAGGTTCTCATAATAAAAGTGTCAAAATAAAGACATTGAGGTACTCAGACCGGCTCCTCCCACTCTCCCCTTTCCACAAAACAGACCTTCAACCACGCAACACCCATTGCACATCCGCCCAATGTGTCCCTCATGTATTGGCATTCATCATGAAGCAAACGATAGGCGATTTCACACTCGGGACACAGTAATGGGCAAGACATGGAAGTGGTGCTAATTAATCCATTCAATGTGCCAATAAAAAAAAAGGAATTTAACATAACATTTCTTCAAACACCCTTGTGCACACCATTGGTGAACTACAGTTTCTTGAACTTATGCTTCCGACCGCTTCTAACAGGTGCATCCCCTGTGGCTTCAGCAGAGGTAGAGGCAGGTTGCTCAGGTCCCTGCCCTGACTGCTGATATGCTTTTGCCCTACGACCTCTGGGTTTTGGAGCCCTTGAGGGCCCCGCCAAAGACTGCTCCACCTGTGCAGGGACAGACTCGGCCACCTGGAGAGGAGGTAGCATTGCGGGTACTGGTTGAGAGGGGGGCAACAGGTGAGACATGGGAGCACTTTGAGTGGCATCTCCACTGCCACATCCCCTTTCGCCATCATCCCTCTCCCGGGCCAGGCCCACATCACTCCTACCGCCCTGCTGGACCGCAGCTTAGTGAGCATATAGGCCACATTGTACAGCCACGGATAAGGTATCTGTCGTCTTGTTGAAGGCGGCAGATGTCTTCTGCATAGCCGTGGTCATAGTCTGCATAGACTCATTTGAGAGTCGTGCTTGAAGCTCCATGGCAGACATTCTCGCAATTACCTGCGACACCAATCCAATAGTGATGGAGTTGGACTCCTCCATCCTCTCCGCTATTGTGGACAGTGTGCGTGGCACGTCTTCCAGTAACTCACAAATTTGCAGCTGTACCTCAATCATTCTCATTCTCCTCAACGATGGCCCCGGGATTCAGCATTTGTGTCCTGCTGAGCGGAGCTTGGAGAGGAGTGCGACACGGACTCTCCACAGCTGCCCCTGCCACCAGTGTCTGCTCGGGCTCATTTGTGAGTGGTGAATCACCAGGTGACAATCCAGCCCAACAGGATCCACTGAAGTGCGAGTACCTGTGCTGGTGCTGGATGTCCTGTGACACTGCGATCTCAGAAGGAATGAGGTTCTCTGAGGAATCACTGTCTTCCATCTCCCCACATTCTGGTGCGCGTGAAGGCCCTGGAAGACAACAGAAAGCAATATGAATTAGTCATTGGTAAATTAACAGTCTTGCCATTGACCGTACTCAGGTCTGTCAGAATTCAGTCATTGATGAAATAAAGTCATCATGTGTGTGGAAAATGTTGAAATTCCGTCACCAGATCTCTGTGGGTTCCTGGTCTCTCCATCTCCGATGGACAGGGATGCAGATGTGCCACTTATCTCCATGGCTTTCTCCTCTGCATCTGTCAGCTGGACTATTTGTGATGGGCCACCTCCAGTCCTTATCCTCTCCCTTCCATTTTGCTTCCTTCTCCTACCAGGGGTGGTAGAACTGACCTGTCAGTGACTGAAGGTGATGTATTCAGGGGCAGTGCATTGGGTGAGGCTGACAATCAGATGCATCACATTGCATCAGGATTGGGGTGAGTGGCAGTGGTGGGAGCACAAATGGGAGGTGAGGAAGAGCATAGAAAGTGAAGGGTGATTGCTGTGAAATTTGGTGAGTGTGAGGAGTGATGTGATGGAGTAGGTGTGAGGAGTAGGTGTGAGGAGTAGGTGTGAGGAGTAGGTGTGAGGAGTAGGTGTGAGGAGTAGGTGTGAGGAGTAGGTGTGAGGAGTGGTGTGATGGAGTGGTGTGAGGAGTAGGTGTGATGAGTAGGTGTGAGGAGTAGGTGTGAGGAGTAGGTGTGAGGAGTGGTGTGATGGAGTAGGTGTGAGGAGTAGGTGTGAGGAGTAGGTGTGAGGAGTAGGTGTGAGGAGTAGGTGTGAGGAGTAGGTGTGAGGAGTAGGTGTGAGGAGTAGGTGTGAGGAGTAGGTGTGAGGAGTAGGTGTGATGCAGTAGGTGTGAGGAGTAGATGTGATGGAGTAGGTGTGAGGAGTAGGTGTGATGCAGTAGGTGTGAGGAGTAGGTGTGAGGAGTAGGTGTGAGGAGTGATGTGATGGAGTAGGTGTGAGGAGTAGGTGTGAGGAGTAGGTGTGAGGAGTAGGTGTGAGGAGTGATGTGATGGAGTAGGTGTGAGGAGTAGGTGTGAGGAGTAGGTGTGAGGAGTAGGTGTGAGGAGTAGGTGTGAGGAGTAGGTGTGAGGAGTAGGTGTGAGGAGTAGGTGTGAGGAGTAGGTGTGATGCAGTAGGTGTGAGGAGTAGGTGTGAGGAGTAGGTGTGAGGAGTAGGTGTGAGGAGTAGGTGTGAGGAGTAGGTGTGAGGAGTAGGTGTGAGGAGTGATGTGATGCAGTAGGTGTGAGGAGTGATGTGATGGAGTAGGTGTGAGGAGTAGGTGTGAGGAGTAGGTGTGAGGAGTAGGTGTGAGGAGTAGGTGTGAGGAGTAGGTGTGAGGAGTAGGTGTGAGGAGTAGGTGTGAGGAGTAGGTGTGATGGAGTAGGTGTGAGGAGTGGTGTGAGGAGTAGGTGTGAGGAGTAGGTGTGAGGAGTAGGTGTGAGGAGTAGGTGTGAGGAGTAGGTGTGAGGAGTGATGTGATGGAGTCGGTGTGAGGAGTAGGTGTGAGGAGTAGGTGTGAGGAGTAGGTGTGAGGAGTAGGTGTGAGGAGTAGGTGTGAGGAGTAGGTGTGAGGAGTAGGTGTGAGGAGTAGGTGTGAGGAGTAGGTGTGAGGAGTAGGTGTGAGGAGTAGGTGTGATGGAGTAGGTGTGAGGAGTGGTGTGAGGAGTAGGTGTGAGGAGTAGGTGTGAGGAGTAGGTGTGAGGAGTAGGTGTGAGGAGTGATGTGATGGAGTAGGTGTGAGGAGTAGGTGTGAGGAGTAGGTGTGAGGAGTAGGTGTGAGGAGTAGGTGTGATGGAGTTGGTGTGAGGAGTAGGTGTGAGGAGTAGGTGTGAGGAGTAGGTGTGAGGAGTAGGTGTGAGGAGTAGGTGTGAGGAGTAGGTGTGAGGAGTGATGTGATGGAGTCGGTGTGAGGAGTAGGTGTGAGGAGTAGGTGTGAGGAGTAGGTGTGAGGAGTAGGTGTGAGGAGTGATGTGATGGAGTAGGTGTGAGGAGTAGGTGTGAGGAGTAGGTGTGAGGAGTAGGTGTGAGGAGTAGGTGTGAGGAGTAGGTGTGAGGAGTAGGTGTGAGGAGTAGGTGTGAGGAGTGATGTGATGGAGTAGGTGTGAGGAGTAGGTGTGAGGAGTAGGTGTGAGGAGTAGGTGTGAGGAGTAGATGTGATGGAGTAGGTGTGATGCAGTAGGTGTGATGCAGTAGGTGTGAGGAGTAGGTGTGAGGAGTAGGTGTGAGGAGTAGGTGTGAGGAGTAGGTGTGAGGAGTAGGTGTGATGGAGTAGGTGTGAGGAGTAGGTGTGAGGAGTGATGTGAGGAGTAGGTGTGAGGAGTGATGTGATGGAGTCGGTGTGAGGAGTAGGTGTGAGGAGTAGGTGTGAGGAGTAGGTGTGAGGAGTAGGTGTGATGGAGTAGGTGTGAGGAAGTAGGTGTGAGGAGTAGGTGTGAGGAGTAGGTGTGAGAAGTAGGTGTGATGGAGTAGGTGTGAGGAGTAGGTGTGAGGAGTAGGTGTGAGGAGTAGGTGTGAGGAGTAGGTGTGATGGAGTAGGTGTGAGGAGTAGGTGTGAGGAGTAGGTGTGAGGAGTAGATGTGATGGAGTAGGTGTGAGGAGTAGGTGTGAGGAGTAGGTGTGAGGAGTAGGTGTGAGGAGTAGGTGTGGAGGAGTAGGTGTGAGGAGTAGGTGTGATGGAGTAGGTGTGAGGAGTAGGTGTGAGGGAGTAGGTGTGATGGAGTAGGTGTGAGGAGTAGGTTGAGGAGTAGGTGTGATGCAGTAGGTGTGAGGAGTAGGTGTGAGGAGTAGGTGTGAGGAGTGATGTGATGGAGTCGGTGTGAGGAGTAGGTGTGAGGAGTAGGTGTGAGGAGTAGGTGTGAGGAGTAGTGTGAGGAGTAGGTGTGAGGAGTAGGTGTGAGGAGTGGTGTGAGGAGTGATGTGATGGAGTCGGTGTGAGGAGTAGGTGTGAGGAGTAGGTGTGAGGAGTAGGTGTGAGGAGTAGGTGTGAGGAGTAGGTGTGAGGAGTAGGTGTGAGGAGTAGGTGTGATGGAGTAGGTGTGAGGAGTAGGTGTGAGGAGTAGGTGTGAGGAGTAGGTGTGATGGAGTAGGTGTGAGGAGTGATGTGATGGAGTAGGTGTGAGGAGTAGGTGTGAGGAGTAGGTGTGATGGAGTAGGTGTGAGGAGTAGTGTTGATGGAGTAGGTGTGATGGAGTAGGTGTGAGGAGTAGGTGTGATGGAGTAGGTGTGAGGAGTAGGTGTGAGGAGTAGGTGTGAGGAGTAGGTGTGATGGAGTAGTGTGAGGAGTGTGTGATGGAGTAGGTGTGAGGAGTAGGTGTGAGGAGTAGGTGTGATGGAGTAGGTGTGAGGAGTAGGTGTGATGGAGTAGGTGTGAGGAGTAGGTGTGAGGAGTAGGTGTGAGGAGTGGTGTGATGGAGTAGGTGTGAGGAGTAGGTGTGATGGAGTAGGTGTGAGGAAGGTAGGTGTGAGGAGTAGGTGTGAGGAGTAGGTGTGAGGAGTAGGTGTGATGGAGTAGGTGTGAGGAGTAGGTGTGAGGAGAGGTGTGAGGAGAGGGATGTGATGGAGTAGGTGTGAGAGTGGGAGTAGGTGTGAGGAGTAGATGTGAGGAGTAGGTGTGAGAGTAGTGAGGAGTAGGTGTGAGGAGTAGGTGTGAGGAGTAGGTGTGAGGAGTAGGTGTGAGGAGTAGGTGTGAGGAGTAGTGTGAGGAGTGAGTGTGAGGAGTAGGTGTGAGGAGTAGGTGTGAGAGTAGGTGTGAGGAGTAGGTGAGAGTAGGTGTGAGTGGAGTAGGTGTGAGGAGTAGGTGTGAGGAGTCGTGATGGAGTAGGATGTGAGGTAGGTGTGAGGAGGTGTAGGAGTAGGTGTGAGGAGTAGTGTGATGAGTAGTGTGAGGAGTAGGTGTGAGAGTAGGTTGAGGAGTAGGTGATGGTAGGTGTGAGGAGTGAGAGTGTGAGGAGTAGGTGAGGAGTAGTGTGAGGAAGGTGTGATGGAGTAGGTGTGAGGTGAGGTGTGAGTAGGTGTGAGGAGTAGGTGTGAGGAGTAGGTGTGAGGAGTAGATGTGTGAGTAGGTGTGAGGTAGGTGTGAGGAGTAGGTGTGAGGAGTAGGTGTGAGGAGTAGGTGTGAGGAGTAGGTGTGAGGAGTAGGTGTGAGAGTAGGTGTGAGGAGTAGGTGTGAGGAGTAGTGAGGAGTGAGAGTGTGAGAGTAGAGTGAGGAGTAGGTGTGAGGAGTGATGGAGTAGGTGTGAGGAGTAGGTGTTGAGGAGGATGTGATGTAGTGTGAGGAGTAGGTGTGAGGAGTAGGAGTAGAGGAGTAGGTGTAGAGTGAGTAGAGTGAGGAGTAGGTGTGAGGAGTAGGTGTGAGGAGTAGATGTGATGGAGTAGGTGTGAGGAGTAGTTGAGAGGAGTAGGTGTGGAGGTAGTGTGAGGAGTAGGTGTGATGAGTAGGTGTGAGGAGTAGGTGTGAGGAGTAGGGTGATGCAGTAGGTGTGAGGAGTAGGTGTGAGGAGGTGTCGGTGAGGAGTAGTGTGATGGAGTAGGTGTGAGGGTAGGTTCTGAGTAGTGTGATGCTAGTGAGTAGTGTGAGGAGTAGTCGTCTGAGCGTAGTGTGATGCGAGTAGGTGTGAGGAGAGTGATGAGTCGGTGTAGGCTACGTAGATGAGTCGGCTGTGAGCGAGTAGATGTGATCGGAGTAGGTGTGAGAGTAGTGTGAGGAGTAGATGTGTGGAGTAGGTGTGAGGAGTAGGTGTGAGGAGTAGCTGTGAAGGAGTAGGTGTGAGGTAGGTGTGATGGAGTAGGCTGCTAGGAGTAGGTCGTGACTGAGTAGGCTGCTGAGCGTAGGTGTGAGGAGTAGGTGTGAGGAGTCAGTTCTGACTGAGTAGGTGTCTAGGAGTAGTGTGAGGAGAGGTGTGAGAGTAGGTGTGAGGAGTAGAGTGTAGGGAGTAGGTCGTAGGAGTAGTGTAGGAGTAGGCTGCTGAGGAGTAGGTGTGAGGAGTAGCTCTGTGAGGGTAGCTTCTACTATAGTCTGCTACGGTTGATTCCCCACCCGCTAGTCCTTTGTATAAAATACCCCCCCCTTCCTCCTCCCCAGTCAGTCAATACTGCCTTTCCTACACCTGCAGACCACCAGGCACCCTGCCTGCCCCGTGCTCCTGCTGCTCCCCTCTTCTGCCCCCCCCAGCCCCGGCTACTTGGCAGAACCAGGTTTCCCCCTTCCATCATGGGTAAATGATCTCCCTCCTGGTTCTTCAGGGTACTGGCCTTGCTCTCTTTGAATCCATAGCTTCGTTCCCTCCTTTCTCCTCCAAAATCTATTTTTGCATTGGCCCTTTAAATAGTGGACTTCAGATCACACCCTGTGGGTGGACAGTAGACCCACTGCACAGCTTGGAGGACACCAACCAGGAAATCAATTGGAATCATTTAATCAAGTTGAGAACACAGGAATCTGACCTGTTTTTCACTTCCGGGTTTCTCCAATGCAATTCCCCCGCCCCCACAAACTCGGAACCCGCCTTTGTGTTTATATCAGGGCCTGTGCCTCTATTAATAAAGCCCAGGACCCTGTCAGTTTTTTTTAAAAGCCTTCCCAATTTGTCCTGCCACCTTCAAAGATTTGAGTACATACACCCCCAGGATGCTCTGTTCCTGTACCCCCTTTAAAATTGTACCATTTAGTTAATCAAGGCCTCTCCTCATTCTTCCTACCAAAATATATAAAACTATACAGCTGAGACGAAATGTGATCTGTATTGTCACCATGACAGGGTAACATTGTGTAGAATGACACTGATTACCCCATTCATGCTTTCTCTCTCTCCCCCTCGCTCTCTCTCTCCCCCTCGCTCTCTCTCTCCCCCTCGCGCTCTCTCTCTCCCCCTCGCTTTCTCTCTCTCCCCCTCGCTTTCTCTCTCTCCCCCTCGCTCTCTCTCTCTCCCCCTCGCTCTCTCTCTCTCCCCCTCGCTCTCTCTCTCCCCCTCGTGCTCTCTCTCTCCCCCTCGCTTTCTCTCTCTCCCCCTCGCTCTCTCTCTCTCCCCCTCGCTCTCTCCTCTCCCCCTCTCTCTCCTCTCTCCCCCTCGCTCTCTCTCTCCCCCTCGCTCTCTCTCTCTCCCCCTCGCTCTCTCTCTCTCCCCCTCGCTCTCTCTCTCTCCCCCTCGCTCTCTCTCTCTCCCCCTCGCTCTCTCTCTCCTCCCCCTCGCTCTCTCTCCCCCTCGCTCTCTCTCTCCCCCTCGCTCTCTCTCTCCCCCTCGCTCTCTCTCTCCCCCTCGCTCTCTCTCTCCCCCTCGCTCTCTCTCTCTCCCCCTCGCTCTCTCTCTCCCCCTCGCGCTCTCTCTCCCCCTCGCTTTCTCTCTCTCCCCCTCGCTTTCTCTCTCTCCCCTCGCTCTCTCTCTCCCCCTCGCTCTCTCTCTCCCCTCGCTCTCTCTCTCCCCCTCGCTCTCTCTCTCCCCCCCTCGCTCTCTCTCTCCCCCTCGCTCTCTCTCTCCGCCTCGCTCTCTGTCTCCCCGCCTCGCTCTCTCTCTCCCCCTCGCTCTCTCTCTCCCCCCTCGCTCTCTCTCTCCCCCTCGCTCTCTCTCTCCCCCTCGCTCTCTCTCTCCCCCTCGCTCTCTCTCTCCCCCTCGCTCTCTCTCTCCCCCTCGCTCTCTCTCTCTCCCCCTCGCTCTCTCTCTCCCCCTCGCTCTCTCTCTCTCCCCCTCGCTCTCTCTCTCTCCCTCTCGCTCTCTCTCCCCCTCGCTCTCTCTCTCCCCTCGCTCTCTCTCTCCCCCTCGCTCTCTCTCTCCCCCTCGCTCTCTCTCTCTCCCCCTCGCTCTCTCTCTCCCCCTCGCTCTCTCTCTCCCCCTCGCGCTCTCTCTCTCCCCCTCGCGCTCTCTCTCTCTCCCCCCTCGCGCGCTCTCTCTCCCCCTCGCTCTCTCTCTCTCCCCCTCGCTCTCTCTCTCTCCCCCACCTCGCTCTCTCTCTCCCCCTCGCTCTCTCTCTCTCCCCCTCGCTCTCTCTCTCCCCCTCGCGCTCTCTCTCTCCCCCTCGCTCTCTCTCTCTCCCCCCTCGCTCTCTCTCTCTCCCCCTCGCTCTCTCTCTCCCCCTCGCTCTCCTCTCTCCCCTCGCTCTCTCTCTCCCCCTCGCTCTCTCTCTCCCCCTCGCTCTCTCTCTCCCCCTCGCTCTCTCTCTCCCCCTCGCTCTCTCTCTCCCCCTCGCTCTCTCTCTCCCCCTCGCTCTCTCTCTCTCCCCCTCGCTCTCTCTCCCCCTCGCTCTCTCTCTCCCCCCTCGCTCTCCTCTCTCCCCCTCGCTCTCTCTCTCTCCCCCTCGCTCTCTCTCTCCCCTCGCTCTCTCTCTCCCCCTCGCTCTCTCTCTCCCCCTCGCTCTCTCTCTCTCCCCTCGCTCCTCTCTCTCCCCCTCGCTCTCTCTCTCCCCCTCGCTCTCTCTCTCCCCCTCGCTCTCTGGTCTCCCCGCCTCGCTCTCTCTCTCCCCCTCACTCTCTCTCTCCCCCTCGCTCTCTCTCTCCCCCTCGCTCTCTCTCTCCCCCTCGCTCTCTCTCTCCCCCTCGCTCTCTCTCTCCCCCTCGCGCTCTCTCTCCCCCTCGCTCTCTCTCTCCCCTCGCTCTCTCTCTCCCCCTCGCTCTCTCTCTCCCCCTCGCTCTCTCTCTCCCCCTCTCGCTCTCTCTCTCCCCCTCGCTCTCTCTCTCCCCTCGCTCTCTCTCTCCCCCTCGCGCTCTCTCTCTCCCCTCGCGCTCTCTCTCTCCCCCTCGCGCTCTCTCTCTCCCCCTCGCGCTCTCTCTCTCCCCCTCGCGCGCTCTCTCTCCCCCTCGCGCGCTCTCTCTCTCCCCCTCGCGCGCTCTCTCTCTCCCCTCGCGCTCTCTCTCTCCCCCTCGCTCTCTCTCTCCCCCTCGCTCTCTCTCTCCCCTCGCTCTCTCTCTCTCCCCTCGCTCTCTCTCCCCCTCGCTCTCTCTCTCCCCCTCGCTCTCTCTCTCCCCCTCGCTCTCTCTCTCTCCCCCTCGCTCTCTCTCTCCCCCCTCGCTCTCTCTCTCCCCCTCGCGCTCTCTCTCCCCCTCGCTCTCTCTCTCTCCCCCTCGCTCTCTCTCTCTCCCCCTCGCTCTCTCTCTCCCCTCGCTCTCTCTCTCCCCCTCGCTCTCCTCTCTCCCCCTCGCTCTCTCTCTCCCCCTCGCTCTCTCTCTCCCCGCCTCGCTCTCTCTCTCCCCCTCGCTCTCTCTCTCCCCCTCGCTCTCTCTCTCCCCCTCGCGCTCTCTCTCTCTCCCCCTCGCTCTCTCTCTCTCCCCCTCGCTCTCTCTCTCCCCCTCGCTCTCTCTCTCTCCCCTCGCTCTCTCTCTCTCCCCCTCCGCGCTCTCTCTCTCCCCCTCGCGCTCTCTCTCTCCCCCTCGCGCTCTCTCTCTCCCCCTCGCTCCTCTCTCCCCCTCGCTCTCTCTCTCCCCCTCGCTCTCTCTCTCCCCGCCTCGCTCTCTCTCTCCCCCTCGCTCTCTCTCTCCCCTCGCTCTCTCTCTCTCCCCCTCGCTCTCTCTCTCTCCCCCTCGCTCTCTCTCTCTCCCCCTCGCGCTCTCTCTCTCCCCCTCGCGCTCTCTCTCTCCCCCTCGCGCTCTCTCTCTCCCCCTCGCTCTCTCTCCCCCTCGCTCTCTCTCTCCCCCTCGCTCTCTCTCTCCCCCTCGCTCTCTCTCTCCCCCTCGCGCTCTCTCTCTCTCCCCCTCGCTCTCTCTCTCTCCCCCTCGCTCTCTCTCTCTCCCCCTCGCTCTCTCTCTCTCCCCCTCGCTCTCTCTCTCTCCCCCTCGCTCTCTCTCTCTCCCCACACTCTCTCTCTCTCCCCCTCGCTCTCTCTCTCTCCCCCTCGCTCTCTCTCTCTCCCCTCGCTCTCTCTCTCTCCCCCTCGCGCGCTCTCTCTCTCTCCCCCTCGCGCGCTCTCTCTCTCCCCCTCGCGCTCTCTCTCTCCCCTCGCTCTCTCTCTCTCCCCCTCGCTCTCTCTCTCCCCCTCGCTCTCTGTCTCCCCGCCTCGCTCTCTCTCTCCCCCTCGCTCTCTCTCTCTCCCCCTCGCGCTCTCTCTCTCCCCTCGCTCTCTCTCTCTCCCCCTCGCTCTCTCTCTCTCCCCCTCGCTCTCTCTCTCCCCCTCGCGCTCTCCCCCTCGCGCTCTCTCTCCCCCTCGCGCTCTCTCTCCCCCTCGCGCTCTCTCTCTCCCCCTCGCTCTCTCTCTCCCCTCGCTCTCTCTCTCCCCCTCGCTCTCTCTCTCTCCCCCCTCGCTCTCTCTCTCTCTCCCCCTCGCTCTCTCTCTCCCCCTCGCTCTCTCTCTCTCCCCTCGCTCTCTCTCTCTCCCCTCGCGCTCTCTCTCCCCCTCGCGCTCTCTCTCTCCCCCTCGCTCTCTCTCTCCCCCTCGCGCTCTCTCTCCCCCTCGCGCTCTCTCTCTCCCCTCGCTCTCTCTCTCTCCCCCTCGCTCTCTCTCTCTCCCCCTCGCTCTCTCTCTCCCCCTCGCGCTCTCCCCCTCGCTCTCTCTCTCCCCCTCGCGCTCTCCCTCCCCCTCGCGCTCTCCCCTCGCGCTCTCTCTCTCCCCCTCGCGCTCTCTCTCTCCCCCTCGCTCTCTCTCTCCCCCTCGCGCTCTCTCTCCCCCTCGCGCTCTCCCCTCGCGCTCTCCCCCTCGCGCTCTCTCTCCCCCTCGCGCTCTCTCTCTCCCCCTCGCGCTCTCTCTCTCCCCCTCGCGCTCTCTCTCTCCCCCTCGCGCTCTCTCTCTCCCCTCGCGCTCTCTCTCTTCCCTCCCGCGTTCTCTGTCTCCCCGCCTCGCTCTCTCTCTCCCCCTCGCTCTCTCTCTCCCCCTCGCTCTCTCTCTCCCCTCGCGCTCTCTCTCCCCCTCGCGCTCTCTCTCTTCCCCTCCCGCGTTCTCTGTCTCCCCGCCTCGCTCTCTCTCTCCCCCTCGCTCTCTCTCTCCCCCTCGCTCTCTCTCTCTCCCCCTCGCGCTCTCTCTCTCCCCCTCGCGCTCTCTCTCTCCCCCTCGCTCTCTCTCTCCCCCTCGCTCTCTCTCTCCCCCTCGCTCTCTCTCTCTCCCCCTCGCGCGCTCTCTCTCTCCCCCTCGCGCTCTCTCTCTCCCCCTCGCTCTCTCTCTCCCCCTCGCTCTCTCTCTCCCCCTCGCGCTCTCTCTCTCCCCGCCTCGCTCTCTCTCTCTTCCCCTCGCTCTCTCTCTCTCCCTCGCTCTCTCTCTCTCCCCCTCGCGCTCTCCCCCTCGCGCTCTCTCTCTCCCCCTCGCTCTCTCTCTCCCCCTCGCTCTCTCTCTCCCCCTCGCTCTCTCTCTCCCCCTCGCGCTCTCTCTCTCTCCCCCTCGCTCTCTCTCTCTCCCCCTCGCTCTCTCTCTCTCCCCCTCGCTCTCTCTCTCCCCCTCGCTCTCTCTCTCTCCCCCTCGCTCTCTCTCTCTCCCCCTCGCTCTCTCTCTCTCCCCCTCGCGCGCTCTCTCTCTCTCCCCCTCGCTCTCTCTCTCTCCCCCTCGCGCGCTCTCTCTCTCCCCCTCGCTCTCTCTCTCCCCCTCGCTCTCTGTCTCCCCGCCTCGCTCTCTCTCTCCCCCTCGCTCTCTCTCTCCCCCTCGCGCTCTCTCTCTCCTCCTCGCTCTCTCTCTCTCCCCCTCGCTCTCTCTCTCCCCCTCGCTCTCTCTCTCCCCCTCGCTCTCTGTCTCCCCGCCTCGCTCTCTCTCCCCCTCGCTCTCTCTCTCCCCCTCGCGCTCTCTCTCTCCCCCTCGCTCTCTCTCTCTCCCCCTCGCTCTCTCTCTCCCCCTCGCGCTCTCTCTCCCCCTCGCGCTCTCTCTCTCCCCCTCGCTCTCTCTCTCTCCCCCTCGCTCTCTCTCTCCCCCTCGCGCTCTCTCTCTCCCCCTCGCGCGCTCTCTCCCCCTCGCGCTCTCTCTCCCCCTCGCGCTCTCTCTCTCCCCCTCGCGCTCTCTCTCTCCCCCTCGCTCCTCCTCTCCCCCCTCGCTCTCTCTCTTCCCCTCGCTCTCTCTCTCTCCCCCTCGCTCTCTCTCTCCCCTCGCTCTCTCTCTCTCCCCCTCGCTCTCTCTCTCCCCCTCGCGCTCTCTCTCTCCCCCTCGCTCTCTCTCTCCCCTCGCGCTCTCTCTCCCCCTCGCGCTCTCTCTCTCCCCCTCGCGCTCTCTCTCTCCCCCTCGCGCTCTCTCTCTCCCCCTCGCTCTCTCTCTCTCCCCCTCGCTCTCTCTCTCCCCTCGCTCTCTCTCTCCCCCTCGCGCTCTCCCCCTCGCGCTCTCTCTCTCCCCCTCGCGCTCTCCCCCTCGCGCTCTCTCTCTCCCCTTCGCGCTCTCTCTCTCCCCCTCGCTCTCTCTCTCTTCCCCCTCGCTCTCTCTCTCCCCCTCGCGCTCTCCCCCTCGCTCTCTCTCTCTCCCCTCGCGCTCTCCCCCTCGCGCTCTCTCTCTCCCCCTCGCGCTCTCTCTCTCCCCTCGCGCTCTCTCTCTTCCCCTCCCGCGTTCTCTGTCTCCCCGCCTCGCTCTCTCTCTCCCCCTCGCTCTCTCTCTCCCCCTCGCTCTCTCTCTCCCCCTCGCTCTCTCTCTCCCCCCTCGCGCTCTCTCTCTTCCCCTCCCGCTCTCGCGTTCTCTGTCTCCCCGCCTCGCTCTCTCTCTCCCCCTCGCTCTCTGTCTCCCCGCCTCGCTCTCTCTCTCCCCTCGCTCTCTCTCTCCCCCTCGCTCTCTCTCTCTCCCCCTCGCGCTCTCTCTCTCCCCCTCGCGCTCTCTCTCTCCCCCTCGCGCTCTCTCTCTCCCCCTCGCGCTCTCTCTCTCCCCCTCGCGCTCTCTCTCTCCCCCTCGCGCTCTCTCTCTCCCCCTCGCTCTCTCTCTCCCCCTCGCTCTCTCTCTCTCCCCCTCGCGCTCTCTCTCTCCCCCCTCGCGCTCTCTCTCTCCCCCTCGCGCTCTCTGTCTCCCCGCCTCGCTCTCTCTCTCCCCCTCGCTCTCTCTCTCCCCCTCGCTCTCTCTCTCCCCCTCGCTCTCTCTCTCCCCCTCGCTCTCTCTCTCCCCCTCGCGCTCTCTCTCCCCCTCGCTCTCTCTCTCCCCCTCGCTCTCTCTCTCCCCCTCGCGCTCTCTCTCTCCCCCTCGCGCTCTCTCTCTCCCCCTCGCGCTCTCTCTCTCCCCCTCGCGCTCTCTCTCTCCCCCTCGCGCTCTCTCTCTCCCCCTCGCTCTCTCTCTCTCCCCCTCGCTCTCTCTCTCCCCCTCGCTCTCTTCTCTCCCCCTCGCGCTCTCTCTCTCCCCCTCGCGCTCTCTCTCTCCCCCCTCGCGCTCTCTCTCTCCCCCTCGCTCTCTCTCTCCCCCTCGCTCTCTCTCTCCCCCTCGCGCTCTCCCCCTCGCGCTCTCTCTCTCCCCCTCGCGCTCTCTCTCTCCCCCTCGCTCTCTCTCTCTTCCCCTCGCTCTCTCTCTCCCCCTCGCTCTCTCTCTCCCCCTCGCGCTCTCCCCCTCGCGCTCTCTCTCTCCCCCTCGCGCTCTCTCTCTCCCCCTCGCTCTCTCTCTCTTCCCCTCGCTCTCTCTCTCTCCCCCTCGCTCTCTCTCTCCCCCTCGCGCTCTCCCCCTCGCGCTCTCTCTCTCCCCCTCGCGCTCTCTCTCTCCCCCTCGCTCTCTCTCTCTTCCCCTCGCTCTCTCTCTCCCCCTCGCTCGCGCTCTCCCCCTCGCGCTCTCTCTCCCCCTCGCGCTCTCTCTCTCCCCCTCGCGCTCTCTCTCTCCCCCTCGCGCTCTCTCTCTCCCCCTCGCTCTCTCTCTCTCCCCCTCGCTCTCTCTCTCTCCCCTCGCTCTCTCTCTCCCCCTCGCTCTCTCTCTCCCCCTCGCTCTCTGTCTCCCCGCCTCGCTCTCTCTCTCCCCCTCGCTCTCTGTCCTCCCCGCCTCGCTCTCTCTCTCCCCCTCGCGCTCTCTCTCCCCCTCGCGCTCTCTCTCTCCCCCTCGCGCGCTCTCTCTCTCCCCCTCGCGCGCTCTCTCTCTCTCCCCCTCGCTCTCTCTCTCTCCCCCTCGCGCTCTCTCTCTCCCCCTCGCTCTCTCTCTCCCCCTCGCTCTCTCTCTCCCCCTCGCTCTCTCTCTCCCCCTCGCTCTCTCTCTCCCCTCGCTCTCTCTCTCCCCCTCGCGCTCTCTCTCCCCCTCGCGCTCTCCCCCTCGCGCTCTCTCTCTCTCCCCCTCGCGCTCTCCCCCTCGCGCTCTCTCTCTCTCCCCCTCGCTCTCTCTCTCTCCCCCTCGCTCTCTCTCTCTCCCCCTCGCTCTCTCTCTCTCCCCCTCGCTCTCTCTCTCCCCCTCGCTCTCTTCTCTCCCCCTCGCTCTCTCTCTCCCCCTCGCGCTCTCTCTCTCCCCTCGCGCTCTCCCCCTCGCGCTCTCTCTCTCTCCCCTCGCGCTCTCTCTCTCCCCCTCGCTCTCTCTCTCTCCCCCTCGCGCTCTCCCCCTCTCCCCCTCGCGCTCTCCCCTCGCTCTCTCTCTCCCCCTCGCTCTCTCTCTCCCCCTCGCGCTCTCCCCCTCGCGCTCTCTCTCTCCCCCTCGCGCTCTCTCTCTCCCCCTCGCTCTCTCTCTCTCCCCTCGCTCTCTCTCTCCCCCTCGCTCTCTCTCTCCCCCTCGCTCTCTCTCTCCCCTCGCGCTCTCCCCTCGCGCTCTCTCTCTCCCCCTCGCGCTCTCTCTCTTCCCCTCCCGCGTTCTCTGTCTCCCCGCCTCGCTCTCTCTCTCCCCCTCGCTCTCTCTCTCCCCTCGCTCTCTCTCCCCTCGCTCTCTCTCTCCCCCTCGCTCTCTCTCTCCCCCTCGCTCTCTCTCTCCCCCTCGCTCTCTCTCTCCCCCTCGCGCTCTCTCTCCCCCTCGCTCTCTCTCTCCCCCTCGCGCTCTCTCTCTTCCCCTCCCGCGTTCTCTGTCTCCCCGCCTCGCTCTCTCTCTCCCCCTCGCTCTCTCTCTCCCCCTCGCTCTCTGTCTCCCCGCCTCGCTCTCTCTCTCCCCCTCGCTCTCTCTCCTCCCCCTCGCTCTCTCTCTCCCCCTCGCTCTCTCTCTCTCCCCCTCGCGCTCTCTCTCTCCCCCTCGCGCTCTCTCTCTCCCCTCGCGCTCTCTCTCTCCCCCTCGCGCTCTCTCTCTCCCCCTCGCGCTCTCTCTCTCCCCCTCGCGCTCTCTCTCTCCCCCTCGCTCTCTCTCTCCCCCTCGCTCCTCTCTCTCCCCCTCGCGCTCTCTCTCTCCCCCTCGCGCTCTCTCTCTCCCCCTCGCTCTCTCTCTCCCCCTCGCGCTCTCTCTCTCCCCCTCGCGCTCTCTGTCCTCCCCGCCTCGCTCTCTCTCTCCCCCTCGCTCTCTCTCTCCCCCTCGCTCTCTCTCTCCCCCTCGCTCTCTCTCTCCCCCTCGCTCTCTCTCTCTCCCCCTCGCTCTCTCTCTCTCCCCCTCGCGCTCTCTCTCTCCCCCTCGCGCTCTCTCTCTCCCCCTCGCGCTCTCTCTCTCCCCCTCGCTCTCTCTCTCTCCCCCTCGCTCTCTCTCTCCCCTCGCTCTCTCTCTCCCCCTCGCGCTCTCTCTCCCCCTCGCGCTCTCTCTCCCCCTCGCGCTCTCTCTCTCCCCCTCGCGCTCTCTCTCTCCCCCTCGCTCTCTCTCTCTCCCCCTCGCGCTCTCCCCCCTCGCGCTCTCTCTCTCCCCCTCGCGCTCTCTCTCTCCCCCTCGCTCTCTCTCTCTTCACCTCGCTCTCTCTCTCCCCCTCGCTCTCTCTCTCCCCCTCGCTCTCTCTCTCCCCCTCGCGCTCTCCCCCTCGCGCTCTCCCCCTCGCGCTCTCTCTCTCCCCCTCGCGCTCTCTCTCTCCCCCTCGCTCTCTCTCTCTTCCCCTCGCTCTCTCTCTCTCCCCCTCGCTCTCTCTCTCCCCCTCGCGCTCTCCCCTCGCGCTCTCTCTCTCCCCCTCGCGCTCTCTCTCTCCCCCCTCGCTCTCTCTCTCTCCCCCTCGCTCTCTCTCTCCCCCTCGCTCTCTCCTCTCCCCCTCGCGCTCTCTCTCTCCCCCTCGCGCTCTCTCTCTCCCCCTCGCTCTCTCTCTCTCCCCCTCGCTCTCTCTCTCTCCCCCTCGCTCTCTCTCTCTCCCCCTCGCTCTCTCTCTCTCCCCCTCGCTCTCTCTCTCTCCCCCTCGCTCTCTCTCTCTCCCCCTCGCTCTCTCTCTCTTCCCCTCGCTCTCTCTCTCCCCCTCGCTCTCTCTCTCCCCCTCGCTCTCTCTCTCCCCTCGCTCTCTGTCTCCCCGCCTCGCTCTCTCTCTCCCCCTCGCTCTCTGTCTCCCCGCCTCGCTCTCTCTCTCCCCCCTCGCGCTCTCTCTCCCCCTCGCGCTCTCTCTCTCCCCCTCGCGCGCTCTCTCTCTCCCCCTCGCGCGCTCTCTCTCTCCCCCTCGCTCTCTCTCTCTCCCCCTCGCGCTCTCTCTCTCCCCCTCGCTCTCTCTCTCCCCCTCGCTCTCTCTCTCCCCCTCGCTCTCTCTCTCCCCCTCGCTCTCTCTCTCCCCCTCGCTCTCTCTCTCCCCCTCGCTCTCTCTCTCCCCCTCGCTCTCTCTCTCCCCCTCGCTCTCTCTCTCCCCCTCGCTCTCTCTCTCCCCCTCGCTCTCTCTCTCCCCCTCGCTCTCTCTCTCCCCCTCGCTCGCGCTCTCCCCCTCGCTCGCGCTCTCTCTCTCTCCCCCTCGCGCTCTCCCCCTCGCGCTCTCTCTCTCTCCCCCTCGCTCTCTCTCTCTCCCCCTCGCTCTCTCTCTCCCCCTCGCTCTCTCTCTCTCCCCCTCGCTCTCTCTCTCCCCCTCGCGCTCTCTCTCTCTCCCCCTCGCGCTCTCCCCCTCGCGCTCTCTCTCTCTCCCCCTCGCGCTCTCTCTCTCTCCCCCTCGCTCTCTCTCTCTCCCCCCTCGCTCTCTCTCTCTCCCCCTCGCTCTCTCTCTCCCCCTCGCTCTCTCTCTCTCCCCCTCGCTCTCTCTCTCCCCCTCGCTCTCTCTCTCTCCCCCTCGCTCTCTCTCTCTCCCCCTCGCTCTCTCTCTCCCCCTCGCTCTCTCTCTCCCCTCGCGCTCTCTCTCTCTCCCCCTCGCTCTCTCTCTCCCCCTCGCTCTCTCTCTTCCCCTCACGCGCTCTCTCTCTTCCCCTCCCGCGTTCTCTCTCCCCCTCGCTCTCTCTCTCCCCCTCGCTCTCTCTCTCCCCCTCGCTCTCTCTCTCTCCCCCTCGCTCTCTCTCTCCCCCTCGCTCTCTCTCTCCCCCTCGCGCTCTCTCTCTCTCCCCCTCGCTTTCTCTCTCCCCCTCGCTTTCTCTCTCCCCCTCGCTCTCTCTCTTCCCCTCCCGCGCTCTCTCTCTCCCCCTCGCTCTCTCTCTCCCCTCGCGCGCGCTCTCTCCCCCTTCACGCGCTCTCTCCCCCTCACGCGCTCTCTCTCTCTCCCCCTCGCGCTCTCTCTCTCCCCCTCGCGCGCTCTCTCTCCCCCTCACGCGCTCTCTCTCTCTCCCCCTCGCGCTCTCTCTCTCCCCCTCGCGCTCTCTCTCTCCCCCTCGCGCGCTCTCTCTCCCCCTCGCGCGCTCTCTCTCTCCCCCTCGCGTTCTCTCTCTCCTCCTCGTGCTTTCTCTCTCCCCCTCTCTCTCTCCCCCTCTCTCTCTCACCCATCTCCCCCCTCCCACTCTTTCTCCCCCTCACCTCCTCTCTCTCTACCTCTCTCCCCCGTTCTCTCCCCCCTTCATCTATCTCTCACACTCTGTCCCTCTTCCACACCATCTCTCTGTCTCATGCCCTCTCTCTCTCTCTCGCCCCGCTCTCTCCATCCTCTCCTTCCTCACTCCCTCTGTCTCTCACTCCCTCTCTTTCACGCCCTCCGTCTCTCCCTCCCACTTTTCCCTCTTCCTCCCTCACTCTCCCCTTCCCTTCACTCTCCCCTCTGTTCCCCCTCCCTCTCCCCCCTCTTCCTCTCACTCCTCCCTCTCTCCACCCTCCCCCTCTCCCACTTTCTCTCCCACTCCCTCTACCCTCATCCCTCTACTCCTGTCCTCCCCCTACTCCCTCTCCTGCCCCCTCTCCCCTGCCCCTCTCTCCCCTTCCCCCTCTCTCCCCTTCCCCTCCCTCCCCCTCCCCTCTCTCTTCCCCCTCTTGCCATCTCTCTCCCTCTCTCCCCCCTCTCCCGCACTCCCCCTCTTCCCCTCTCTCTCACAACCTTTCCCTCTCCCACACCCTCTCTAACACCCTCTCCCTCCCTCCATTTCTACATCCCCTCTCCTTCCTCTGTCTCTCTCTCCCACTTTTCCTCTTCCTCCCACTCTCTCCACCTCACTCTCTCTCATGCTCTCTCTCTCCCTCTCCCCCTTTCTCTCTCTTCCCCTCTCTCTCTTTCTGTCTCTCTCTTTCTCCCTCTCTCTCTCTCGCGCTCCCCTCTCTCTCTCTCTCTCACGCTCCCCCCTCTCTCTCTCTCGCTCCCCTCTCTCTCTCTCTCCCTCTCCCCCCTCTCTCTCTCCCTCCTCTCTTTCTCTCTCGCCACCTCTCTCTCCCTCCTCTCTTTCTCTCTCTCTTTCTCTCCCCTCTCTCTCCCATCTCTCTCTCCCTCTCCTCTCTCTCTCTCCCCCTCTCTCCCTCTCTCTCTCTCCCCCTCTCCCTCTCTCTCTCTCCCCCTCTCTCCCTCTCTCCCCCTCTCTCCCTCTCTCTCTCTCCCCCTCTCTCCCCCCTCTCTCTCTCTCCCTCTCCCCCTCTCTCTCTCTCCCCTCTCTCCCTCTCCCCTCTCTCCTCTCTCTCTCCCCCCTCTCTCCCTCTCTCTCCCCCCTCTCTCTCCCTCTCCCTCCCCCTCTCTCTCCCTCTCCCTCTCCCTCCCTCCTTTCTCTCTGCCCCTCTCTCTTTCTCTCCCCCTCTCTCTCCCTCTCCCCCTCTCTCTCCCTCTCCCCCTCGCTCTCTCTCTCCCTCTCCCCCTCGCTCCCCTCTCTCTCCCCTCGCTCCCCCTCTCTCTCCCCTCGCTCCCCCTCTCTCTCCCCCCTCTCTCTCTCTCTCTCTCTCTCCCTCTCTCTCTCTCTCTCTCCCCCCCCTCTCTCTCCCCCCCTCTCTCTCCCCCTCTCTCTCTCCCCCCCTCTCTCTCCCCCTCCTCTCTCTCCCCCTCCTCTCCCTCTCCTCTCTCTCTCTCTCTCTCTCTCTCTCCTCTCCCTCTCCTCTCTCTCTCTCTCTCTCTCTCCCCCCCCTCTCTCACCTCTTCTCTCTCTCTCTCTCTGCCTCTCTCTCCCCCACCCCCCCCTCTCTCTCTCTTTCTCTCAGGGGACAA